>NC_056746.1:916071257-916178757 GCF_019279795.1 Protopterus annectens | reverse complement strand
TCGGATCTAACCGTCCCACTGTACCAGCTTCAGAGTGGATAGCCCTGGAGATTTTGGCTTCGACTTCTTTCCTCACTCACTCAACACTGATGCACTCTGGTCAAGTAGAGTCCTGGATCCAGAGCGTCTGAGTTGGAGAGATGATGGTGGAGTCAACTTCAAGACTTTTGGAGCCTTCCCTGTTGCTTGGGGCTTCTGCTCTAGACAGCTCAGTTCCAAGATTCTACTCAGAGCAGTCAGCCCTAGCAATTTGCTGTTTTAGGTGGTTCTTTCTTGGCTGCATTGGCTTAATTGGCTTTCAAGGGTGTGGAGTGCTTAGAGTTTGGGTCCCTCCAGACTCCCTTTGAAGACCACTTCTCCTTGTCATTATGGTTGACATGGATAGAGAGATCTTGTCAACTTTATGACCACTCAGCATTCAAGCTCCACATCTCTCCCAAATGTCACCCTCAGAGGATCTGTCATATGTTCGAAAGCTAAAAAGAGCGAACATTCTTTTATCGACCCCAAAAAGCCAAAACCACTAAATATCAAAGACACTGAACAGTGATTTTTTTTCCCAGGGGTAAAAAATTGCTCCTCCGCAAAAAAAAAAACACACACACACCCTTACTTAAATATACCAACTCTGAGATTGCACCACAGTGGAGCAAATGACAAAGCCCCAAAAACAGCCCAGTGATTTAAATCACTGTTCAGTGTTTGATATTTAGTGGATGTTCATCGTGCATACAGCTGCAGTAATCACAGATGGGTTTTCTGCCGTCAGGCGGGTCCTCGGTCGGCCGAATTCCAAAGTCTAGGTCCAGCGTCGGTTGTCGTCGCTTTCTTTCCTGACGTCAGTGCGACAGGGGTATATAAGACACAGCCAACGCCATATTCTTCAGTCTTTTTTGCTGCGCGGTGCCCGAAGCAGAAGCAGTTCGCAAGTGCCGGTTGGCCAGCTCCTGAAATTACGAAAAATTGGAAACCGACCATTGGGGAAACTTTTCTTGCCTCAGACCGATGTCAGACAAAGTTAACAATTGTATTTCTTGTGGGATGCAAATACCGCATAAGGATTTCCATTCCCTCTGCATACCTTGTTTAGGCCCAGACCACGACGTCTCGGCCTGTCGCTTTTGTGCTACTTTCAATAAACGCACTATTAAACGTCGGGCGGAGTTCGCCCAGCACTTTTTTGGTAAAACCTTTGATTATAAAATGTCGTCGGATACTCCGACTACCGTTTTGTCCAAAAAACACAAGGACAAAGACCGACACGCGAGGCCCGTGGTCTCCACCGACACCACGCCAAAACCGGCTACACGTGGTCCGGTTCTCAGCGAGGCACCTACGCAGCTCCTGACTACTGACGACACTTCTTTGGTGGTGTCCTCTGTAACCGAGACCACAGGTACCTCGGCCCATACCCAGACTACAACCACCAAAGCCACTGTGAGTGTTGAGCCTCCTAATGTGGATAGGTCCACTTCCACCCACGGTGTTTTTAGACCCTCATCTTCCTTCTTCATTAAGGCCTTTACTAAGTCCAAATCAGCCATGCATCCCAAGAGGCCTGTTGCACAGGGCCCATCTCCAGGCCCCATGCCTAAAAAGCAGATGCTAAAAATGGCTGAGGATTTAATTACTCTTATCAGGGGTTCCCAGCCCCCTCCAGACAAGAGACCCCGAGTGGAGGAAGCTTCTCCCTCTTCTGACCAGGATTCCATTTTTTCAGAACATTCTGATGAAGAGGAACACTCGAACTCCCCTTTTGAAGATTCGGATGCTGAGCAGTCCATTCCTTCTGTATCTCCCCCAGAGGATTTCTCTTTTGGGGAAACCTTGCACACCTTGAGGGAACACTTCCATTGGGAAGGCCAAGACTTTTCTGATTCCAAGAAAAGACTTGGGGAATTTCTTTTGTTACCTCAGCACAGACCTCTGGCGATACCTCCTGTCTTGGACATACTTGATGATGTTTACTCGGAGGCTTGCCTAAATCAGGATTCCCTGCCTCCTGCCCCAGTCAAGCCTGATAGGTACTACAGAGTTCCTACCTCTCACCAATTTCTTTACAAAAGCCATAATGCTGACCCTGAAATCATTTCTCAAGGCCCCAAGGGAATGAAGGCCTCTACTGCTAAGAATCCACTACCTTCCGAAAGAGAGTCTAGATCCTTAGAAAGGTGGGGAAAAAAGGTATATACCTCGGCCACCCTAGCCATGAGGGCCTTAAATTGTCAGTTCCATATGCTTAAATATCAGCAGTTTCTGTTATCACAATTAAGAAATAAAATGTCTCAACCTGAACAACCAGATTTGAAGGAGTTGCAGGATATGATGCATAGTGCAGAACAAGTGGGTAAACACACCTTACAATGTGGCTATGATGCCCTAGAGGCCTCAAGTAGAGCTGCTGTGACAGGATCAGTCATTCGTAGACATGCCTGGCTTAGAGAACAAACCTTGCCTGACCATGTTAAAACTAAGCTACTAGATGCTCCCTTACAAAAGGATGTACTATTTGGTACTAATACTGAGGAGATACCACGGAAAATGGAAGAAAAAGCTAAATCTATGCAAACTGTCAAAGCTTTTTTACAGGTTCAACCACCATGTTTTAGCAGAAATTGGCCTGCAAAGAACTGGTCCTTTCCGGCCACAGACAAGCCACAAAGAGGTAGATACAGGCGCACAAGGGGCAGAGGACAACCTCAAGGATCATATAGAGGCAGACAATGGCAAACTCCAGCAACAAGAGGTGGCGAAGACAGTGCACAGCAATACAGGAAACAAACCCAATGACTTCCCCTTTTCCATGCCAAGCAAGTCTCAGCTGGCAGCACCCTTGGGAGGAAAGCTGGCATTATTTACAAGAAATTGGCATATTATCACAACAGACAAATGGATCCTGGACATTATAAACAGAGGCTACAGATTTCACTTTCACACTCTTCCAAAAATGAGAGGCATGCCGAACCTGCCACACAATCAAAGGGCAGAGGCTCAAATACAAATTTCAAAGCTTATGGCCATGAAAGCTATTCAAGAGGTACCTACTCACGAACAAGGTCAAGGTTTTTATTCCAGACTTTTTCTGGTACCAAGGAAAGGAACCGACTGGAGACCCATTTTGGACTTATCCATCCTAAACACATTTCTACTTGTACCAAAATTCAAGATGCTCACATTACGGCAGCTTCTTCCCATGCTGGGCAAGGAGTTTTGGCTGGTAACATTGGACCTCAAGGAGGCATACCTGCATGTCCCAGTCAGACAAAGCTGCAGAAGTTACCGCAGATTTCTTGCAGGTTCAATCCACTATCAATTCTCTGCATTGCCCTTTGGCTTATCTACTGCGCCCAGAGTATTCACGAAATGCCTGGCATCAGTAATTGCCTACTGCAGACTTCAAGGGATACAAATTTACCCTTATTTGGACGACTGCCTGATCCAAGCGGACAACAAGCACCTACTTCTGGAACATCTGGCTTATGTAACATGGTTATTGAATTCTCTGGGATACACAGTCAACAAGGAGAAATCCAGGCTAACACCATCTCAGAAAATAACTTTCCTGGGTGCCAACTTGGACACAAACACCCAGATGGCCTATCTTACGCCAGAAAAACAAGGGCAACTAACTCATTACTTCAAAATACTAGCAAATTGTACCAGGCTCACTGCAAGGAAAATCCTGCAGGCTCTGGGCTTCATGGCATCTTGCATTCTTCTAATCCCATGTGCAAAGTTGCATATGAGGAAACTTCAATGGTACCTAAAACCTATGGTCTCAACACAGCCACAGTTTGGAAACAATAATACCAATAATTCCATGTTTGCAAAAGGAATTTCTATGGTGGGCCCAAGCATGCCAAACAAACACAGGTCTTCCATTCTGCAAGCCTCAAGCAAATCAAGTCATCACAACAGACGCCTCAGACTACGCTTGGGGGGCGCACATGACAGACAGGTGCATTCAGGGCAAATGGTCCCAAAGGGAAAAGCACCTTCACATCAATCAAAAAGAAATGCTAGCAGTGATAAATGCAATTACAATTTTCAAGGACCTCCTGCATCCAGGGCAATTATTGATAAGAACAGACAACACCACAGTAATGTAGTACATAAACAAACAAGGTGGAACACATTCATACCCCCTGTGCAGGCTAGCCATGTCGCTTTGGAACTTGGCTCTGGAATGGCAAATCGAACTTCAAGCACAGTACTTGCCAGGATTGGAAAACACGCTGGCAGACAATCTAAGCAGAAATAAGACAGATCCACACGAATGGAAGTTACATCCTCAAGTGTTTACAAAGATAATCCAAGCGTGGGGAAGACCAGACATAGATCTCTTCGCCTCCCACAGGAACCATCAATTGAAAAAGTTCTGTTCAAGGACCTTTCATCCAAAGGCCTGGAGAGTGGATGCCCTTCCCTTCAGTTGGGCAACATGGACAGTTTACGCTTTCCCACCTTTGCCTCTCCTGCCCAAGGTGCTCTTGAAAGCAAGAGCAGACAGACCGAAGATGATACTGATTGCTCCAGACTGGCCAAGACAACACTGGTACCCACTCCTGAGGAGCCTAACACATACTCCTCCCTGGACCCTACCTCTAATCCCTCTTCTACTGACTCAGCACAGCTACAAAACTCTTCACAGTCAGCTGAAAACCCTCAGTCTGGCTGCATGGAAAATTCCTTAACACCACAACAGACCCTACTCTCCAAAGAGGTGCAGGATGTCATTTTGGAGGCCAGAAAGCCATCTACTAGACAGGCTTACTCCGCAAAATGGAAACGTTTTTGCGCTTGGATTGAGAAAAAAGGCCAGGATCCTAGAAAACTGAATTTGCCTCAGATATTACAGTATCTAGCTGAGCTGTTGAACAGTGGACTTTCATTTTCCTCCATCAAAATTCATGCCTCAGCCATTTCTGCAGAATACAACACTGATCCACCCTTATTCTCTCACCCACTTTTAAGACAGTTCCTCAGAGGAGCTAAGAATATAAGACCTCCAAGGAAACAACCAATACCAGCCTGGGATCTTAACTACATTCTAGAAAAATTAACATTACCTCCCTTTGAACCAGCTGCCTCTACAGATTTGCAATATTTGTCCTGGAAGACAGCCTTCCTTCTGGCCATTACCTCAGCTCGTAGGGTTTCGGAACTACAAGCCCTCATGGCTGTGCTTCCCTTTCTCATCTTCCATCAGGACAGGGTTTCCCTACGAACCAACCCTTCATTTATGCCTAAGGTAGTATCCAGGGTAGCTTTAAATCAGGCTATACACTTACCTACCTTTTACCCCAATCCTCAAAACAAAGGGGAAAGGCTGCTACATTCCTTAGACATCCATAGACAGCTACGTTACTATTTGGACAGAACACAGCCCTTCAGGAAATCAGAACAACTTTTTGTGTCCTATGCTGTAGGAGCTCAAGGTAAGCCAATTTCCAAACAGACAATTTCAAAATGGGTAGGCCATTGCATACGGTTTTGTTACTCCTTTCATGGCAAACCTGTTCCTACAGACATCGGATCCCACTCCACAAGGGCCACAGCTACCTCTACAGCCTTCCTCAGAGGAGTCCATACCAAAGATTTTTTGGAGGCAGCCACTTGGAGTTCTGTGCATACCTTCACAAAACACTACCACCTGCCTTTATATTCCAAAACTAGAGCAGGCTTTGCCACTGCTGTGTTGCAGGGCATTCTGGCTGCTCCCAGTTCCACCTAGTGCCTACCACCCTGTGCGTAGCTTTGGGATTCTACCCATCTGTGATTACTGCAGCTGTATGCACGATGAACATAGTACAGTTTTGTACCTACCATAAATGTAGATGTTCGAGTGCTAATACAGCTGCAGTACAGGTTTCCCTCCCTCCTTCCCCTCTTGGTAAAGGCCTAGTGGCTAACACCTCCTCAAACAACTTAATTTGGGTTATCCTTCTATGGTGTATTTGCTTGCAACTACTGATTTTTGATTATATTGCATTGCCTGACTATATATATATAATTTATGTATTGCCTTCCTTCTGGGGGCACCTGACATCTGGGGCAAGAAAGACTGAAGAATATGGCGTCGGCTGTGTCTTGTATACCCCTGTCACACTGACGTCAGGAAAGAAAGCGACGACAACCAACGCCGGACCTAGACTTTGGAATTCGGCCGACCGAGGACCCGCCTGATGGCAGAAAACCCATCTGTGATTACTGCAGCTGTATTAGTACTCGAACGTCTACATTTATGGTACGTACAAAACTGTACTTTTCGGCATTTTGGGGTCAATAAGAGTGTTCACACTTTTTAGCTTTCAGACATATGATATAGATCCCCCTCAGCAGTCCCAAAGCACATTCCTCTGAAGAAGACTTGCAAGCTGAAGCATATTGAGTCCTCTCCTGAAGCGGTCACTGAAGACACCGACTTAGAGGAGGGAGAAAACTCCCCAAAGTCCACCCAGGATGTCTCCTTTGGAGGCATCCTTGAATTAATGAAACAGCAGAGGGGATGATCTACTGAAATTCCTTCTTCTAAGTCTGTGTTTCTTGAAGCTTTTGGGTCTGGCCCTTCAACATCCTAGATGGTCCCCTCCTCCCAGTGCCTTAGTTGACCTCATCATCCAAAAAGCGTGGAAGGAACCTGATATGGCTGAGCCAATCCTGAAAAAAAAAAAAAAAAAACAGACAAAATTCTAGTTGTCTGCAAAGAAAGAAAACATTGGGCCAGTGGTCCCCCTGTAAATGTCATGGTGGTATTAGCAGCCACAAAAAAAGGAACTGTCCAAAGAAAGTTCCTCTTTTTATCCCCCAATAGGGATTCAAGGGCATTGAACAGACTGGGGAAATGGATTTGCACTTCAGCCATGTTTGTTCTCTGTGTGCTGAACTGTATGGCACACCTGACGCATTTCCAAAGGGATTTGATCAAAGAGCTTTCAAACTCCCTGGTGGGTAACTTACATTCAGATATCCAGGAATCTATGGATACCCAGTTGTCTAGACTAAAGTCCCCCTTGAAAGCTTTAAAATGTCCGTCATAAATGCCCCCTGTGAAGGTTTCACTTTTTTGGCCCAAAAGTAAAGTAAACACTTACAATGACTGAGCAGGATGGCAAGATGTGTGCCATTGGAGGCCATTTTTCAATTACTCAGTGAACCTTTTCCAGGAATCAGCGAGGAAGAGAAAATATGGTTCAAAAAATCACATTTGTTTCACAATGACATCCCTGGGGAGAGTCCGCCAAGAGGCAGATGCACTCAACGTGGGTCATCACCCTCTGGGCCGAGGCCTTCCACAGAACCAAGGTTTCCATGAACCTTTTACAGAGAAAACTTGTCAGTGTCCCTGAACATTTGCCCAACTGCTGCACTTTGGAGCCTGTCAGGAAACCCTTAGCCTGCAAAAGATCATTTCTGATTCTTGGGTGCTAAGGCTCATTACCGGAGGTTGTACAATACCCTTTTTAGAACCCTCAAAGATGAAAACAAAGAAAAAAGATTCCCAGTACTCAACCCAGCAGTTGTTTTTTTGCTGCAACAGATCTAAAGTTGCTGGGCAGGAGTCATCCAACCAGTCCTCCAAGATCAACAAGAATCTGGAGTCTATTCAAGGTTCTATTTAGTTCAAAAAAAGACAGTGACCTCAGACCGATATTGTATCTCAGCAATCTGAATCAATATGTAAAACAGGCAAAAGTCTATGGTTACAGTATAGTCCGTTCTACCTCTGCTGAGGAAGGACATTTGGATGTACTATCCTATCAAGATCCTGCAGCGGTCCAGGAGATTCCTTTTTTTCCAACTGGAAGCCAATCACTATCAGTTTAGGGCATCGCCATTCGGTCTCACCAGAGCCCCCCAGGTGTTCAACAGGATAATGGCAGCTATTCTCAGGCTATCATCCTAGCTCATCTCTTATATAGGCTCCCCAACATAGTAACCGTCTTTTAAAAAAAAAAAAAAAAAACTCTACAGTGCATTGAAAGCCAAACTTGCTGATGCATTTTCGAATTCCCCTTCAGGAACACCACTGCACCACCCTCTCCAAAGCTAGATGACTTCCAGTCACCTACAAAGTTCAGCTATTCCAAGGGTGTTTTCTTTTCAGAATACTTTATCCAGGTGCCTTCCTACCTCTTACTGATTTAACTTTTTTTTTAATGAAAACTACAATCTCTGCAACTTCTCCCAGTTGAGATCCTCATTCCAAACCCACCAAACCAAACTGCACTGTACCACTCATTCTCCGTTATTGCATGCAATGTGTAGCAATCCTTTCCAACTAAAAAAAAAAAACCTTTCAGTGCATAACTCAAAAGACACCTCTATCAAAAATCTGACCATAAGTGCTTTCCCACTGGACAAATCACCTAATTACTCCCTCAACTGCATCACTTCTTCCACCCTCCTTTCTTATTTGCTGCTTGCCTACCCTAATTTATACTAAAATTAATTTCGTTTTTCTCCTCTGTTAACATTCCTTCATTGTATAATTTGGCTGACAGACTTTGTGCCTTGTATAATTACTCCATGTATGTGAATTAGTTTTATTTTTCATGAATTTTTTCACCTAGGCCGTGACTGTAAATGGCCTGCTGTGAGCAGTGTACCACCACAATAACAGGCAGTTAATTGCTACTGTCTGACTTGTTTTCATTTAGTGTTTGGGGCAAGCTAGCAGGTGCACAGTATTAGCACACTTGTGTAGTTTTATGTAATCATCAGATTGTAGTACATATTGAGTCCAATTTCATCAGGATCAACTAATGTATGTCCAATCCAGTAAATGTGCTCAAAAGCACACAGGTAATAACATCTCCATGCACATAGCTTTATCCTTTGCATCCCCTTAGTTAATATAAAATCCAAGGCTGCACAGCTTCATTTTTGATTATAAACTCTGCATTTGAAACCAATTGACTGACCCCAAGTAGCTCCATTACTTGCACCCAGTTAACCCATTTCTTCATTCACCAAGGAATCGAAGCTTGGCCATGGGGAAGACTTTCCAGTTCCCTGGGACACACTGAGCTAAGATCCCTGCCAGGACAAGATGAGAACCCTGCTCCACAGTAATTTCTTGTACTGAGACATTCAACAGTGCTCTCAAACACATAGGTAAACCAGATCAACACGCTCCAAAAATGAGAGCCCGCTGGGCCCGTTCATTCCCTAGTACAGTTCATCTGTCCTAGCCTCCCATGAGAGATTAGAATTGGGTGGTAGCGAACAGGATGTTTTAGGTGGTTCCTCCCTCCCATCCCCTGAAACCCCTATCCCCTGCATCCACTCTCTAGAGCTCCACTATTGATGCCCCCAGTGGAGAAGCATGTGTTGACTTCCCAAGCATGACTTCTCCTGGATTGATGTATAACACTGTTTGGTGGTATGTGCATGCTGTGCAGTCTCTTTTTGCATGGGTGCAACACTAAGTGCTACTGCTAGGTGCCACCCAGGTGGTGATCCAGAGCCACTTCTCTCCACCAGGTATGGGTGAGATGGTAATGGCCACCAACTCCTATCCTTTTTGTTCCAGCCTCTCCAATGCCCATGATACTAATCAAGTATGAGTCACAGTTAGGATTTTCTCTCTCTGTAATACTATTAGAGCTGGTGCATTCTCTGTTCTTCACAAATTTGTATCACCAAGCATCACAGAAATACCAACTATTATTTTTGGTAAGTGTACTCTCTCAACTGTACTTTGATCTGTTTACACTCACAGTAAGAGATGCTATCTTATTTTAGAAGTATATTGCTGATGCTATAGATAGAATTAAAAAGTCTAGAAATATTACAGGGAAATGGTTCTTAAAGTAAAACTCCATTCTGTGGAGAAAACCATAATAAAATACACATCTGTTTGACAGTACAGCAGACAGCATGAGCACCCATTTTATAAATTCTGTCACTACCATTGCTGGTCAGTGCAACACCTCTCCCACACATAGCAACACCTTCAAATGAAATGCCATCTAAGAAATTAGAAAATTGCTGTAGAAATGTAAGCCTACAACTGTAGCACCAGATACTGAAGAATATCTTCACAAAGCCACTACATCTGTAATATATAATACCCCCTTACAGTCCTCATAAATATATCTATAACTGAACAATGCATACCTTAAAATCTAGAAACAAACTTGCTTTGTACCCATACATAAACCAAGAACTTCAGTAGAAGTTGAAAACTACAGGCCCATAGCTGCATTCTCACCAGTATCAGGGATATTAGAAAACATATTCACAAACAAATCCTTACTCGCCTAACAATCAAACAACTTCCTCCTGCTCTGCCTGGCTTTTGACCAGAGAGGGCGTTTTTAGCTTAGCCATGCTTCCCAAATGATCTGGACAGGTTTTGATATTATAGGATGTTCTTCATTCCACATTGCTGCAGTCCTAACTATTGGGTAGTCCGCTGTCCAGTCGGCCCGAATACCAAAGTATATGGCTGACGTCGGTCAGGGCGCATTAGACTGACGTCAGTACGTCAGGGTACTAATGCGCATGACCGACGTCATATCCTCAGTCTTTTTTGCCACATGGTCTGATGCAGAAGCAATTTTGCGAGTGCAGGTTGGCGTTCTGAAAGTTTCTGAAGTCAGAGTTTCAGACCGAATCAAAGTTGGCTAAGTACCCCGTTGGGAATATTTTGTTTTTTCTTGCCTCAGTATTTAACCGGATGTCAGAAAAAGTGAATAACTGTATTTCTTGTGGGAAACAGATACCTCATAGGGATTACCATACTTTGTGTATACCTTGTTTAGGGCCTGAGCACGACGTTGTTGGATGCCGCTCTTGTGCTAGATTTAACAAACGCACTATTAAGAGAAGGTTAGACTGTGCCAGGTTAGTTTTGGGAAGCGTTGTAATTATAAAATGCCGTCGGATGCTCCGGCCGCTTCGCCAAAAGCGCAAGGACAAAGCAGCAAAGCCTAGAGTGGAAGAACCGACAGTTCCAGACGTCGGTTCTTTAGAAGGCTCAGTGGAGCCGGAGGTTCTGCCAGGAGTTTCTTTGGAGTCTCAGGAGAGACTTTACTGTTACAGGATGTATCCTCTCAGGAAGTAGGCCAGGCTGAGGGGGCTTCTCAGGTGGCTGTTCTTCCCTCTCTTCCTAAGGTGGTTAGAGCCTCCCCTTCTGTTTCCAAGGCTTCTTTGAGAGGCAGGCCAAGTTTAGCTTCAGTGGGGTTTCTCCTAGTGCTTCAGGGTCTTTGCCTAAAAACATATGCTTAAAATGGCAGAGGATTTGATTACTATGATTAGAGGTTCTATGCCCCTCCTGATAAGAGGCCTAGGGTGGAACCTGAGTTTGAGAGTTTTGAGCAATGTTCGAGGCTTCTGAGTCTTCGGCTGAAGACTTGCAGGAGTATCCTCCTTATTCTGATTCTGATGTGGATGATTCTACTCCTTCAGCTTCTCCTCCTGAGGATTTTTCTTTTCAGAGACTCTGCATTCCATGAGGGAGCATTTTAAATGGGAAGGTCAAGATTTCTCTGATTCCAGGAAGAGGCTTAGGGAATTCTTGTTTTACCCCAGCATAGGCCTTTAGCTATACCTCCTGTTCTGAATGTGGTGGAAGATGTTTTTGCAGAGGCTTCCCTGAATCCTGATTCTTTGCCTCCTGCCCCAGTTAAACCGGATAGGTACTATAGGGTGCCTGAAGCTCATAAGTATCTTTTAAGAGTCCTAGGGCAGACCCGAAACTGTCTCTCAGGGGCCTAAAGGTGTGAAGGCCTCTGTTGTTAAAAATCCTGTTCCTCCTGATAAAGAGGCAAGGGCTTTGGATAGATGGGGAAAGAAAGTGTATACTTCTTCCACTTTAGCCATGAGGGCGTTGAATTGTCAGTTTCACATGTTAAAATATCAGAATTATCTCCTTTCACAATTGAAATCTAAGGTGGATGCTCTGGCAGAGGGTATTGAGTGTAAAGAGTTGCAGGATTTAGTTCATGTGTCTGAACAGGTGGGTAAACATTCCTTGCAGTGTGGTTTTGATGCTGTGCAGGCCTCCTCGAGGGTGGCTGCCACTGGTTCTGTTCTTCGAGGCACGCCTGGTTGAGAGATCAGAATTTAGCTGAGCATGTTAAAACAAGGATTTTGGATGCTCCTTTACAGTCTGATGTGTTGTTTGGTTCGCCTGTGGAAGCAGTTTTAAAGAAAATGGAGGACAAGGCTAAGTCTATGCAAACTGTTAAGGATTTTTGCAGGTGCAGCCTCCAAGTTTAGTAGAAATTGGCCTACTAAGGGATGGACTTATCCTGCTTATGATTCCCAGTCTAGGGGTAGGTCTAGACGTGGTAGGGGCAGAGCTCAAGGTTCTTTTAGGCCTAGGACAGGGAGTTCCCCTGCTCAGACTTCTGGTGAGGGCAGGGGTCAGTCCTTAAGCAGACACAATGACCTGCCTTTTCAGCTGCCAGTACATTCTCGCCTGGCAGCACCTTTGGGAGGAAGGCTGTCTCTTTTCAAAGAAAATTGGGATTTAATTACCCAAGACAGATGGGTTCTGGATATCATTCACCACGGTTACAGGTTTTATTTCCATACCTTGCCTCCTTTCAAAGGCATGCCAGACATTCCTCTTCTACAAAGAACAGAGGCTCACAAGCAAATTTCTCTGTTGCTCCAAATAGGGGCCATTCAGCCAGTTCCTGTGCCAGAAAGGGGCCTAGGATTTTATTCTCGCCTGTTCCTAGTACCAAGAAGGGGAACACGTGGAGACCAATTTTGGATTTATCTATCCTCAACACTTATCTGGACATTCCCAAGTTCAAAATGTTGACGTTACAACAGCTTTTACCTCTGCTGGGCAAAGATCACTGGATGGTAACTTTAGATCTCAAGGAAGCTTACCTTCATGTGCCTATAAGACTAAGTTGCAGGAAGTATCTGCGTTTTCGAGCTGGAAATTCTCATTATCAGTTCTCTGCATTGCCCTTTGGCTTATCTACTGCCCAGAGTATTCACAAAGGTTCTGGCTCCAGTGATAGCTTACTTCAGGCTAAAAGGAATTCAAATCTTTCCTTACTTGAACGACTGCCTGATTCTGGCTCAAGAAAAGGAAGACCTTCTACAGCATTTGGAATATGTCATAGCAGTGCTAAGATGCCTAGGGTATTCTGTGAACGAAATAAAGTCCAGTCTAGTACCCTCTCAAGACATGTGCTTTCTGGGTGTGAGACTGAATACAGCAGCCCAGATGGCCTTTTTAACCCCGGACAAACAAAAGAATCTTTCCAGTTACTTCCATCAACTATCTCTTCAGTCCGGGCTGACTGCAAGGACAGTCCTTCAAGCCTTAGGGTTCATGGCATCTTGTATTCTGGTGCTTCCCAATGCCAAACTGCATATGAGGAAGCTGCAATGGTATCTCAAAAATGTATGGACACAGCACTGCCAGGATTTGGACACTGTCATTCAAATAATACCTTGCATTCAAAAGGAATTGTTATGGTGGGCTCAGGAATGTCACCTAAACAAGGGACTCTCTGTGACCCGGCCAGAGGCGAGTCAGATTCTAACGACAGATGCCTCAGACATTGCTTGGGGAGCTCATCTAAATGGAAAGTGGATGCAAGACAAGTGGCCTGCCAGACTACAGCATCTACATATCAACATGAAAGAGATGTTAGCAGTCCAGTTTGCATTAATGGCTTTCAAGGAGTTACTTCTTCCAGGGCAGGTGTTGATTCTAACAGACAACACAACTGTCATGTGGTACATCAACAAACAGGGGGAACACATTCTTACCCATTGTGCAGGCAAGCAATGATTTTATGGGAGACTGCGCTCAGCTTGCAACTAACTCTTCAGGCAAGGTTTCTGCCGGGAGCACAGAACTCCTTAGCCGATGTGTTAAGCAGACAAATCATGGATCCCCACGAGTGGAAACTGGATCTTCATGTATTTCAAAAATTGACAGTGTCATGGGGAACTCCAGACATAGATCTGTTCGCTTCTCCACTAAACCACCAGCTGCCAAAGTTTTGCACAAAGAGGTTTCATCACACAGCTTGGAAAGTGGATGCTCTTTCTTTCAGTTGGAAAAATCTTCATGTGTATGCTTTTCCACCTCTGCCTCTTCTCCCAAAGGTGCTTCTAAAGGTCAGACAAGACAAGCCAAGGATGATTTTAATAGCTCCAGATTGGCCTCGGCAGCACTGGTACCCATTACTGAGGAGTCTGGTAAGGAAGCCTCCATGGCCTTTACCCTTGATTCCACACCTGTTGTCTTAGAGGGACGGTCACCTGCTCAATGTCAAGCTTCACTCTCTTCATCTAACAGCCTGGCATATTCTGTTTTGAAAGACAGCAGGTCTCAACTTCCTCAACAAGTTTTAAATGTGATTATGGAAGCCAGAAGACCTAGTACAAGAAAAGTGTACGCAGAAAAATGGAAGAGATTTTTATTTTGGAGTGCAGCAAATAATTTGGAGATTTCTGAGCCTAATTTGAGTGTGGCTCTTCAATATCTTACTCAGTTATTGGACAAAGGTTTGTCTTTCTCTTCCATTAAGATTCATGCTGCAGCAATTTCAGCTCACTATGATTGTGACCCACCATTGTTTTCGCATCCTTTGTTCAAGCAATTTCTTAGAGGGGCAAAGAATATAAGACCCCCAATGAGAGCTCCTACTCCTGCTTGGGATCTCAATTTTGTGTTGGAGAAACTTACTCTACAACCTTTTGAGCCTGCGGCTACTGCTGAATTGAAATACTTGTCATGGAAGACTGCTTTTTTGTTGGCCATTACTTCTGCAAGAAGGGTTTCTGAGTTGCAGGCCCTTATGGCGGTAGAGCCTTTTTGATTTTTCATAAGGATAGGGTATCTTTACGTACTAATCCTTCCTTTATGCCTAAGGTGGTTTCTAGTGTGGCTTTAAACCAAACTATTCATTTGCCTACTTTTATGCAGATCCCCAAAATAAAGGGGAAAAGATTTTGCACACTTTAGATGTACACAGGCAATTGCGTTATTATTTGAGCAGGACTAAGGATTTTAGGCAGTCTCAGCAGTTGTTTGTTTCTTTTGCTTTGAGTTCAGGGCAAGCCTGTGTCAAAACAAACTATTTCTAGGTGGATTGGGTTTTGCATTGCATTTTGTTATTCCCATCATGGCAAAGAGATTCCAGCTGGGATTAGGCCTCATTCCACTAGGGCTACTGCCACTTCAACATCATTTCTAAGGGGGGTGGCAACTAAGGATATTTTGGAGGCAGCTACTTGGAGTTCAGTGCATACGTTCTCTAAGCATTATCACCTTCCTCTCTACTCTAAGTCTAGGGCTGGTTTTGCCACAGCTATTTTGCAAGGCATGTTGTCAGTTCCTGCTTCCTTATGATTTGCCAGCCTCCCTTACCTCTGCTTTGGGATTCTACCCAATAGTTAGGACTGCAGCAATGTGGAATGAAGAACATAGTACAGTTTTGTACCTACCATAAATGTAGATGTTCGAGGATCCACATTGCTGCAGTCCAATCCCTCCCTCCTTCCCCTCTGTGTTTAGGGGTGGTTGTGTAGGTGAGGTTATATTCTGGTAATTTTGTATATATTGTACATATTTTGTGCAGGTATGTTTGGAGTTTTGGTTCTTGGCCTTTTCTTTTCAGGGTCTTCTGACATCTGGGGCAAGAAAAGACTGAGGATATGACGTCGGTCATGCGCATTAGTACCCTGACGTACTGACGTCAGTCTAATGCGCCCTGACCGACGTCAGCCATATACTTTGGTATTCGGGCCGACTGGACAGCGGACTACCCAATAGTTAGGACTGCAGCAATGTGGATCCTCGAACATCTACATTTATGGTAGGTACAAAACTGTACTTTTTTATAGGATGGTATATATAACTTTGACATGAGTGGTCGAGCATTTATCAAATTTATCTTCTTAATAGAAACATAGGTGCTAAACCAAGGGTAAATTATGGATTCTTCATTCACTGGTCCAAATTACAGTTGAGTGTAGGAGTGGAACACACTGCTTCATACAGATGAGAATCCTGTTCCAGAGAAGGGGTAATCTCAGACTTAATTGTTCCTCCGTCATGTCTGCTGCAGATGAGGTTTATGTCCATAATTTGGGTATTACTGTTGAAATTTGTTTTGTGGATGTGCAACAGGTCCATCAGGGCTATATCAGAGGATGCTTTGTAGACCATGTATTGATCAACTCTCAGTAGTCTGTAGGAAACCAGGTGTAAGGGTAGGGCTTTGAGGCAGTCCATGTAGAACATATTGTCTATATTATGTATTCCTTTTGTGAGGAACCTCTGTGGATGCTCCAGTTGTTTATGCCTTATCAGGTACTTACCAAAGAGGGCATTTTATTCAGTGATTGATCTAATGAGGGTCCTGCCCTTGATGAAACCAAACTGGGCTGGATCCAGTTCTGAAGGTTTCCTGTGTTTATCATATCCATGATGATTATTTCCATGGCTTTACATATGAGACTAGTCAGGCTTGTAGTTTGGTAACTTTCTGGGTCCATGGGTGGCCCACCTTTGTGCAGAGGGATAGCAGTTGCAGTCCTCCATGCATTAGGTATGAAGCCTGTTTTGGAGGCTACTGTTAAAAAGTGATTGTAGTGGGCCTGAGAGGTCATTTTTCATGCCATTAAGGAGGCATCCTGGGATATTATTGGGGCACTTCAGTGCAGTGTTTTGGCCTTGGGGAGTGACGACATGTTCCTTTGTGGTAGTTGAAGGAGTTATGGATGGAGGTGTTGGGTGGAGAAAGCAGGGTAGAATTGGAGCTGAATTTACCAATCAGTAGATTTGCTGTATCTTCCAGCTCAGTATAGGTGGTTTCATTTGCAATTTAGCACATGTAGTCAAGGATGTTGGCATCCCTAATGAGAGTACAGATTAGCTGGTACAGACATTTGTGTTGACAAAGTCCAGGAATCTTTTGGCCTGCAGATCTGGGGTCATGTACGACTCCCAGCTTATAGTGAGGTAGTTGAAGTCACCCATTTGTATGATGTTGAGTTGAATGGAGTGTGACTTCAGTTTAAGTGGTATCAGTTTCCTGGGTCATAGAGCGTGACGTGTAGCTCACAAGGCTATGGTATGGAACGTTGCTTGTGGCGAGTTGTACATGGAGAAGGTGAAGTGTACTATACTACTTTACCAATTATGAGGTGTTTGTTTTTGGTGTAAATTGAGGCACTTCCACCTTATGTCCCTACAGATGCAGCAATTTGTCTAAATGTGTGGAAGGCATTATAGCCTTGTACTGCTGGGTGCTCTCCATGGCTTTAAACCATGTCTCAGTAACTACACAGATGTCTACATTCTACTGGGTGAGGGGAGCTTGCAGGGATTGGAGTTTTTTGTTTAGACACCTGGCATTGAGAGGTAACCTATTTAGATTTTCCTGGGTTTGGTTTGCCAAGTTGGCAATACCTAAAAGAAAGCATTATGAGAGGGGATAAAGTTTTATCCAATATACAAAAGCCTACAGGAGACAGGTGCAGGCCATCCCTGGTGAAGCAATGTGGTCTGTCAACCATATCCTCCCAGGATGACAAATACTGTACCCACTTTGAGTGATAAACATTAAGCCAGTTGTTTTCTGTTTGTATTGTGACATAATTCTTGCAGATGGTAGAATGCTGCTCAATGCTAGGCTCGCACAAGCATGGGACACATTGTCTGAGAGTTCTATCATGTGCCACTTCATGTAGTCCAGGGAGGTACATTTCATGTCATTTATACCCACATGGACTATTGACATACACCAGTATTTGTGGTTGAACGACCTGAGTGCATGCATAATCTGCCAGATCCTGGCCCAGACAACTAATTGTGGCTAAATTGTGTGTGCACTTAAATAAATAATTAAAACACACAAAATAAATATAAAACAGTAAACACTTTCACTGATACTGAAGAAATCTGTTCCCTAAGTGACATTTAGTGAGACTCAAGCCCCTCCTCTCTCATATTTGTTGTGGTTTAACTATAAAAGTGTACAGAAGGCAAGTTTTTTTCTGGTGGAATTTCCTTTGTCCCTTTGTTTTTGAATGGTATGGTTTATTTTTCTGGCAAATGACTACAACAGCTCCATTTTGGTTCACATATGCATGTAGTGTAACTAGTTTATCTGCATTAAGTACTGTTAGTGTAGCCATTGTTTTCACTAACGCTAAGTATGACTGGTCGAATGGCGGAATCTACCTGAAAATGATGAACTAGGAAACACCTAAGAGGAATAAACAATTCATAGTTACAAAACAAATCAACATTCTTTACGTGAACGTCATTGGTTTGTCTCACCACTCAAACTTCTACCATGTCAAACATCCAAACATAGGTTGAGTTTCTATTCTGCTGCAGGACACTGAAACTAAACCTTTCTTTTCATATTTTTGTATTCACCAGTAAATAATTCCAGATCTTTTGACAATACCTGATCACCTGACTAAGCTTACACATGGAAGACTTCAATTAACTCTCTCTTAGTCTCAGCATATTGAAAGTATGAGTAGTACTGCATTGCACTTTGCATGTGTATCTACTTTAATCACTTGGCTTTTTTTCAGCTGTGCCCAGATGTCTTACTGATCCTGTTGTTTCATATTTCCTCTGTCACATTCATAATATTTACTCTTTTAATACTTAATGTGCTCACATGTAAAGTCATGTTCATGTTTTTTTTTCTACCAGATGCATTCTCTTGCTTGCAAATTAATTTATTGTATTATGTATACTTTAGCAAACTTGTTTCTCTTGCCACAATGTCTACACAACTGATGTAACATAAGGCATGCTTTTTTCTCATGCTTACAACCACTATTTGTGCAGAAAATATTGCACATTTCTCAACCTTTATGTGTCTGTCATCATTTTCACTGCCCTTTTACTTTTTGCTCCTTTCTTGTTGCCATTGTCTAATGCAACTTTATACACTGATTAGTCAAACTCTCTTAACTGAGACGGAATAATTTCATTCACTCTACATAGACTGCTGGGAAAAATAGAAACATATATTCTCTCTCTCTGTCTCTGTTTTGAACACCACAATGACTATCATGCTAAGAAATAATATAACTCACTAAACTTAGTCTTTGACTTGATTGTTTACTGTCCTTGAAAACTTGTGTACCCTTATAAAGAAGAACTGATATATATATATATATATATATATATATATATATATATATGTGTGTGTGTGTGTGTGTGTGTGTATATATATATATATATATATATATATATATATATATATATATATATATATGATTTTGCTCTGTGCCTAGTAATTCTCAAACGTCTCCTTTATCACTGCAATGCTTTTCCCTTCTTTAAAACTAAATGCTTTGTACACTTATTCTGCAGTGTTCAGAAATGTGACACTACATTCTCAGGCTTTTTATATATTCCTTGCATTCTGGGATACATTTAAATTTTACGTCCACAATGGAAATTGTCTTCATCCTATGGCTTCAGTTTAGACTTTAATCATAATACCATATAACATGTGAATGAGAAATATGGAATAAATGAGCTAGACATGTGGTACATTTCTAATTTAATTAGAAGCTTGTTTAATAATGTACAGGAAACCGGACCACGTGAATGCTGTTACTCTGAACAGTGATAATAGTTATTTTTTAAAGATGAAGTAGTACCTTATGTTGCAAAAGTGATGTGAATTTTACCATTTTATCAGCAGATAAGACTGCGAAGGAATCATACCTCTTAACTGCCCAGATTTTCACCGAATGTCCAGATTTTTGTCATATTTTTAGTCTGTTTCTCATAAGTCTTTTTTTTTTTTTTTTTTAGCAAATCACTGGGATGATCTGAGATCTGAAGTCACTAAAATAATGAAATAGACTTGAGTTTAAGACTTCATATTCTTCAGAAAATGCATGCTAAGACAAATCCTATTATTTTATTAACCTTCTAAGTTTATAACAGCAATATTTAAAATCTGTCCCTATTTTGGGGCCTCCCCTCATTATGTCAGGTGTTTAGATTTCTTGTAGTAAGAGGTTGATAGGTATGGAAGGGATACAAACAGAACATGGGTAGGTCTGCATTTTCTTGGATAGTGAACAGATGGAATTATGGAAGACTAGCTAAACACTTTTAATGGAGCTGAAGCTCTAGGAAGTGAGATCAAGTTATGACTTGTGTCTGTTAGTACGTCAGGTTTCTCAAGTATAAGGGTCCCCACTATACGTATATGCTCTGACTGGAGACTTATCTCCAGTTGTGTTCTTCTCTTTGTATGATGACTAAGCATGTTCATCCACATTGCTTCAGGTATGATAGTGCTGCCTGATTATCTGTTACCAAAAGCAGATGCTTGGGCTTCAAGAATGCACCTAGGGCATAAGTGTAAAGAATGACATGAAGACTTCTCTAGAGATCTCTATTGGCTCTGGACTATGACAGAGACTATGTGAATTAATAATCCCAATCAAAGACATGTCTGATATGAGAAACTGCTAGAAAATGGGGGGTGTAGAATATGAAATCCTGTCCTATGTTCTGAGCTGTGGCCCACCATGCTAAAGATAGGAAGTAGGGATATGGTGATGAGAAGCTCTGAGAGGAAATGATGATAGTCATTGGATGCAAACTTTCCCCTTTAAGGTATGCATATGAATGTGGACTGGCAGGGGTGTGAAAACTGTCTATGCTAGTACAATGGAATGTGGAAATCAGCATATTATTGCAACCTGATGCCAAGGGTTACTTTGAAGGAAGAAAGGTGTAGCTCCAGACTTTGCTCAGAAATTGCTGCTATAGGGAGTATGAGCTTCATCAGAAGCGGAGGAAACATTACAGCCTAGTGAGCCCTAGGTTAGTTCCACCAGCAAACGCCTGGGTGAAAGCTATCATAACCTACCATCCAGCCATGAAAATACATTGGTATTCTACTAAAGTATCTTTAATACTGTGAGCAATATCTTGGTCAATGGATAATGCTGAACAAAACCGCTGACTCTCTAAAAAAGTGATGGGCCACCAAGAGTTGTTGATGATTGACAGCTCTGAGAGGACATGCACAGATAACTGCAAGGATAATCATCATCATAGAAACTAAATATGTTGCCTGTTAAGTGACCAAGGTCAAGTAACTATGGTCCTTTGAAATGACAAAAAACTGCTACAGGGAGATATGCATTAGCTGCAAGACTGAAGTATTCTAGCTACTCTACTTATAAGTAACAGGGGTACAGGAGCACAGACTTCCATGTTGGGAGACAGGGTGTGAAACTACCTGCAAAAACACTTGAAAAGTATAGCGTCCGTTTACAAAATTTATTTTCTGTCTTTTGCACTTTATTTTCTGAAGTGCCAGGATTCACATTATTGCATCTCTCAGTTCTGGCAGGGAACCTTTAAACAGCTGTTTCCTGATGACATAATATATGTATCTGCTTATGTAAAAAGACTAGAAGCCCAACCAAGTCAAAATGACTATATATTGTATCAAAAGTGCTGGTAAAAATTACTCTGCGACACCCAGATGTTTATGCTCCAATAACTTTATCATGTGTGTCAGTGCCATCTAAAAACATTCTAACACCAGTGGAATTAAGGCTTCATGTTACTTAAACCTATGTGAAGGCTGAAAACTCTGTTATGCAGACTCAGATAAGATCTCTTCTACCCGATTTGTTTTAACCAGGAAGATGTAGGAGTGCATTCTGACTCCTAGTAGAACAATAGCTAGTGCAGCTTAGTTAGACATGACCAAGACAGATTCAGCAGTACATCAGATTCCAATTGGTCATTTACAAGTGGGTGAGTCAGAAGAAGCTAGAGCATCTCCAGAAAAGTTCTGTCCAATTTCTAAACCAGTAGTCCCAACTGATGGCTGCTTTGATTGCAGTGAGATGAAAAAGTACCTTCTTAAAAGTGCATCCTGAGGGGCCAGTTGAGAACATGTCCCATCTAAATGTAATGCATTTCCACTTATAGGCTGGAAGCTCTGTGGGCAGGCTTGCTGGCAGGCCAGAACCAGAGCTATGCATCAGCCATACTACACTATACAGTTCATGCAGACAGTTAACAGTCTTGTCCAATGAATAAATACTTTGAATATATTTTTGAAATTAGGACAGTGAATAAACAGTTCTTCAAAACTCCCAATGAAAGAAATATCTCTGTATGAATGAGGTGTTGTGCCCCCCTCTTTCCTTAACTATGTATCACAACTAACATGTCAGGGTTTCTTAGGGATAAGTTACATATAGATTTAGGGGACACATTTGGGGAACTGTATTCAGCAGCCACACTCATTATTTAAAAAAAATGTGTGTATATATATATATATATATATATATATATATATATATATATAAAGAGAGAGATTTCAAAATGGAATTTCCAAATGTTTATTTTGTCTGTCATTTTCTTTCCAATTTTTTTTTGTTTGATACCACTTTGACAGCAGATTTGACAGATGATTTTTATTTCAAACATGCAATAATGTGGAGTCAATATCTAATATGAGTGATATGCAGTGAAGTCCCCACAGTATCTTGTTTTTTTTATTTATTTTATCCTGTTTTAAGATATGTAGTTGTCATTAAAGTGTGGTGAAACAGTTCAGTTTTGATGAATGTATTGTCAACTCACTGACGTATTCCTGCCAAAGTATTTTAGCAATAACCCAAGACTGGTGGTATCGCAGGATTTACCCATGGTTGATGTGGTTTAATCAGAGGGTGAAGCTGAAAAAACAGAGATGCAGACTGTCCATTCTCCTTGGTAAAGGACATTCCTAATTGGCAGTAGGATATCTAGAGCTCCAGAGCTGAGAATGATAGTGAAAGCTTATGCTCATCAGAGGTAATGTATAGAAATTGCATTGTAGTTGGAGATTTTTAGAGACCGATTTAAAGGAATCCCATGCTCTGATGCTGAACAGGATCCGTGGGAATATAGAAGCCTTCAGGCTGTACTATAGTGAAAGCTGAAAACCGACTAAAGATACTGACTGCAGTGCAGCTATAAGTGAACATCTAACTGATGTACCTCTAGACTATAGGTGACCTGCAGCTTTAAACTCACAGGAACAGTTGTAACAGGCAGTTTGAGTGAGTCCATCCACTTGTACGTGTTACCAAAATATCAAGTATGCACCACAAAAAGACAAGTTCCTGTCTAACCATGGCACCTTGAACAAATTTATTGAAAGCTGATATGACAGAGTTACAAGGCAATGAAAATGCTAATATTTCCATACCCTGATAAAGGTTGGTTTGAATGAAACACGTTATACAAATCTGTTACTCATACATTAAAATAGATACCACAAAAAGAGAAGCTCCTGTCTCCATGAACACATTTATTAGAAGGTGATATGACAGAGACATGCAAGACAGTAATATTATCCCCTTCCTCAACACATTGTTAATCTCCTTTCCCCAACAGATGTTAATATGAGTCTCAAATCCAGCAGTATTACCCCCTTTGCCCAGCAGAGTGTTAACATGGGTCACAAGCCCAGTAGTATTATCCCTTCCCCAGCAGAGTGTTAACGTGGGTCTCTTGATTCTCTGATGCATGATCTTTCAGAATAGTTTAACTATATGTATTTTGTTGATTTATCTGTGTCTGGAGTTTTTCTCTCTGGGCCTCCACTGAAAAAGGACATGTGTCCAGTCGGACTTTGATGGGTACCGAATGTAAAATAAAACAACTAAATAAGTTTCCCAATCCCTTGGCTAATGTGTGCCACCCTTTGTAAGAACAATGTCTCTGTTTGTCTTTTTTTTTTTTTTGCGCTGCACAATGAACATTTTTCTTTTGTAATTCTGTAATTGTTGTGCTATAAATCTAATGTTTTGTTGCTTCATTTGTATGCATGGAATCCTAAAGCACGGAAAACTGAATTGTAAATTGTACTGACCACACCCAATAAGCTTACACATTTTTTTAATAAAATAAATGTATATTGGTAAACTGTGATGTACACACCCATGCACATAAATGTCCTTGAGATGATACTCATTTGGCAGCACTGTGACCAAAGTTTACTCCCCTGCAGAGATCTCCAAGTCAAAAACTGAGTAGTATTACCCTTTGCATACTTTAACTGGATGGACAGTTATGTAACATTACCGGGTCAGCAGATTCTTGTAGTGTTTTGTTATATTTCTGGCTGCTTAGTTATTAGCAAAACCCTGTTTCAAAACTAAATTATGCTTATTTTTGTTGTTGAGATAGTTGGGGTACAGTTATTTTATTTAGGGAGACCAGAATGAATGAGTCTCATTTGTATTGTCAGGAAAAAAATGTTTGCAGCAAGCCTTTTAAAGTAGAATATAGTGCTACTTTTTTAAAAGATTACTTTCTCAGAAATGGCAAATACCCATAATTGCAACAAGTAAGACAAAGGAACAGATGAGTACTAGACATCTCTAAAATTCCTGGTTACAAACATGCTTACATGGTATGAAAAAACAAACAAACCGAACCATATGAGATGGCATCGGAGAGGCATACCTCCTGAAAGAACTTAATCTTATGGTCAAGCTTGGTTCTGTCTTCTGATTTGTTTTGTGGAGGCTCCTCTGCTGACTTTGAAAATTCATATAGAAAATGGCCAATGGAAAATAAATTTGCTATAGTAAAAACATTTATACCCGATTAAAAAAAAAGTGCTGGTCAGATTTTGGGGGTGAAAACGTTTAAGCCCACTGCAACCTGAATCCAGTCCTAAAGAATATTATCCCTCAAATGCAGACATTTTTTTAAGTAGTACTTCTAAAATAAAATAATAATGGTCAAGTTTTCATGTGGAAGAACTACAAGCTACATGGTCTTCTTAAAAATTAAATGAATTGACAGTAATCCATTAACAGCGTCATAGCTTTTCAAAAACATTAGTTCCTTTTTGAAAATTTGGGATGACCAGCAAGTAAGTGAAGCTAAGAGCTAAAGAACAGTAAACTAAAAGCACATTAATATGCAGGAAAGTAAATAATGTGGGAAGAAATAGCCAGGGAATTGTTATGGCTAGGCTTGTATAGGCCCTAGGGCTGATAGCCTAGTACCAACCTATGAACCTAAGTAATTGCCAGTCTCCAAAACCAACATGTAAATTATGCCACTACAAGTTATCACTATCCTACAAGACCAATAAACTGAATAGTAATACTACAGGGCATCGCTGTCAAAGTTTACATACTGAGTAATACTATCACAAGGTTCCCTCACCACAAAGACTGACATACTGAGTAACATAGGCATCAGCATTCCCTAGGGACTGACATGCTAAGTAATACTACAAAACATAACTGTCTGCCAGGCCTAGCGTAATGAAAAGTAATGCTTCAAGGTATCGTACTGAATAATACTACTGAGTGTTGCTGTCTGCCAAGAAAGACATTATTATTAATGCTACAAAGGATCACTGTCTACTAACATTGACATCCTGAACAATAATACTTCAAGGCATCAATATATGCAACAGTAACACTGTATAATATTATAAGGCTGCACTGTCTGCTATGACTGACACATTAAATAGTAATGCTACAAGGTCTCACTGCCTGGCCGTGCTGACATACCGAATAATTATAGTACAAGGCATCACCATACTCCAAGACTTAGAAAGAGAGCACGCATTTAAGGCAGCTGTACCCCAACATGAGTTTTCATAGCCGAGGTGTTTCAGTTGTCAAAATGTGTGCATCTATATGTATATTGCCCTTTTCTAAAATATGCAGCTTGCTTACAATGCAGAAGTGTATGCCTAATTCACATTATAAAAGTGTGATGATTACTGCCCTACAAGTGCTTTGTATATATGCACTGTACAGTTCAGTATAACTGGTTATTGTAATATATGCAAATATTCTACACTGATTAAGCACCAAACTTGATAAATCATGCAACATAAATGCTTCACTTCCTGTAGCATTTAGCACACCAACAATAAGCAGCAAATAAGAAAATCATGACAAAAGTCGAATAAAATTGTAAACCTCTTACAGAACACACAGCCAGGTTATTGTATGTCATCAGCTATGAATTAGGTACATATTCCATATTTTTATGGATTAATTACAGATTATGTTAACTCTTTGACATCTTTAGAAGTTGCTGCTTGTGCTTACATTTTTTCATTATGTTTCAGAGTCCAGGAGTAATGTGTTGCTGTTTCCACTTACATCTCCTTCCTCTTTAACAAGTGTGTCTCATGAGTGCAAAATGTTTCCCTGATTTGGTTTTCAACTGGTGTACTTTCTGTGCAAAGTATATATGTGTCATCCATGTGTCAATTTTTTTTTCACATGTCAAAAAAATACCAAGTGGTGAATTTGTAAACTTCTGAATTGTCTGTTGAAGTGCATTGAATTTGTAGTTGTACATCCTGTGATGCACTACAAATCCATCCAGGATTATTAAGTCCCTAAGATAAGCTTTGCCCTCCATCCCATGACCCTGAAAAGGATAAAGTATCAGCAAGTGAAACAATGGCAGGACTTGCTTTTTTGTTGTTGGGATGTAACAAATGTATTATTTTGGAACATTTCTTAAGGAAAGCTCCGAAAACACAAGCAAGCCTAAGGCTACACAGTTCAGTACAAACTTAGAAGTGAACAGTGATCAAAAGACATTAAACATTTGTCTAGTTTGCTTCAGGCTTTCTAAGCTTCTCATCTGTACTCAGTTTGTTAATTACTAGTCCACCTGTTTGACCTCTGGTAGAGAAATTAAACAAAACACCACTATACTTCAAACTAACATAAGCTCCAGTATCCACGCTGTATGCTACTAGATGTGTTAAGTCATTGGTAGTTATTAGCCATGCAGTCCAGGAGACCACTGAGAAGCCTAGTCCATCTCCCAAATTTGCCTGAGCACTGTGTCTGTTTAAGTGACTTAACCATGGTCACACAGTGGAGGCTAAAGGAATTAAACCCTGAACTACAGGATCCAGTTCATTAAAAGCTTATAGCCTTAATCTTCTGCATTGTTTCTCACTGCTTATAACCTGCATACTACTGATATATATTGCAGTAACCCTTTTCTCATTCATGACATACAGCTGTGTGAGATACTGATGGTAGTAGTCATAGTAGCTTCTCCAGACTTCAATTCCTTTTTCAGATCTCTGATGCATTTATGGTGTATACTGGCAGAACTGCCAGCTCCACTAGTATAGATGGATAAAATCCCGTCTACAGCTTAGGTGACTGAAATTCAGTTAGCAGCTTAGGTATCTGGTGGAGTTGGTGTGTGGAGGATGGGAGGAATGGGGACAGACTGGGATTGTCCAGTGTCACAATCTCTAGACGGAATGGACAACACAGCAATGACCCAGGGGCGAGCATTCAGCCACCAGCTGCAGTTAAATGGGAAATAACATAGTAGCTCCTTTGGTGATGTGTATCATTCCTTGTCCATTCAGTGCAGGGGTTATGGCCTGTATTATGTACCTCCTTTTCTGGGATTCCAGTGAGGGCATAAAGTTCCGCCATAGTAATCTGAATGATGTCCTCCTCCAGACAGTTCTTTCCAAATGCTGAATGGGATCAAGCCAAATTACAGGAGGCATAATGGCTGACAGACATGGAGACAAACTACACCTAAGGGAAAAATACACTGATGGAACCATGTTTCCAGGGAGGAGCAAGGGAATTTGGTGTCCCAAGCAGCACACATCTATAAGTGATTGCAGTGTTGACTGCCTAATGCGTGCTTCCTGCTGTCTAACTCGCTTTCTGTTTTTAAATAGTTTATCAACCTGTTACAGGGAGTTTTAGTGTTAAATATCAAGAGAGGAAATAGATTTCCTTTACTGATATTATTTCATTTGATTTTCTTTATTTTCAGTATTGTGTATGTTTGAACTTTTTTGTCTGTGTTTTTAATTTGACATTAAATTAGTTTGACCATTCACAATAAAACCATTCAGTGATTAGTGTCATGATTGATTAATTGACAGCTTGTAAGCTTCAACCCTACCTGTAGGGCATAAAGTTCACCGTGTTCACAAACCATGACCCTTTAAAGTGTTATATAAGGTGAGTGGGCAAAATGAAAAGCTTAAGGAGCTTAGCACTGCAGTCCTATACATGACTATCCAGTAAAGGTGTAGTACTGCTAATGTTAATGCAGATGGTCTGTCAAGAAGAGACAGGGAAGTGCACCAAATGAGCATACACTCATCTCAGGCATCGCTTTTGAGGATGTCTCAAGAAAACTTGATCTCTATATGGGAAAAATGATGTGATGTTTAAGGACACATCTGCCACTGTTTTCTGAATCAAACAGCAACAAATCTGCCAGATGTACATAAGCCTTATAAAAACCTGTAACAAGTAAACTAAATATGTATGATTAAATCTCCAATGTGCATTTTCAGTGACTTGATAAGATGTGAGAACCTGTGACCATTACTTTGTGATGTGTAAAAAGTGTATGAATTTTATAACCAAAGGTAGTAACTGTACTCCTGAGAAATATAGCAATTATACATAAGATGTGAAGTGTATAGCAGACATGTGAAACAGAATCTGGAATTATTCAGCCCTGTGATTAAAAGATCTGTGACTATTCCTAGACCAGCAATCTAGAAAATGTTTATGCACAACTAGAATATTCTGTAAGAAGATAGCTAGCCAAGATCAGGAAAAAACTCATTAGTAGGTGAATGTGAAACTGTTTAACTGCACATGTAGATGTTCTTCGTCTCACATTGCTGCAGTCATAACCTGTGGGTAGTCCGCTGTCCTCGGTCGGCCCAAATACCAAAGAGCTAGGCTGGCGTCGGTCATTGTCGCCTAGAGCTGACGTCAGTACGTAGTAGTACTTAAGCGCATGACCGACGCCATATCCTCAGTCTTTCTTGCCGCATGGTCCGAAGCAGAAGCAGTATTTGCAAGTGCCGTTCGGCATTCTGAAATTTTCATTTATCGAGTTTCAGACCGAAGACCAAGTTGGGCTAAGTACCCCGTTGGGGAAATTTTTGTCTTTTCTTGCCTCAGTTATCCGGATGTCAGAAAAAGTTAATAATTGTATTTCTTGTGGGAAACAGATACCTCATAGGGATTATCATTCTTTCTGTATTCCTTGCTTGGGGCCTGAGCATGACGTGATCGGGTGTCGCTTTTGTGCTAGATTTAATAAGCGCACCATTAAATGAAGATTAGACTGTGCCAGGCTTGTTTTTGGTAAACGGTGTAACTATAACATGCCGTCGGATCCTCCGACGCCCGCTACCGCTAAAAAGCGTAAGGATAAATCTTTAAGGTCTAAACCAGATGAGTCGTCCATTGCGGACGCCGGTTCTACGGAGCCTCCGGTTGAACCTGTGGATCCTGCCGAGGGTTCGGCTGAATCCCAGGGGGTACCTTTACTTTTACAGGAGTTGGCCTCTCAGGAGTTAGGCCAGGCTGAGGGTGCTTCTCAGGTGTCTGTAGTTCCAGCTTTACAAAAGGTTATTAGGCCTTCTACTTCTGTGGCTAAAGGCCATGCTAAGGCCAAACCTTGTCTTGTTGGCCATGGTCATAGTTCTAGCTCTCCAGCCCCTGTTCCTAAAAAGCATATGTTGAAAATGGCAGAGGACTTGATTACTTTGATCAGGGGTTCTATGCCCCCAGAGAAGAGGCCTAGGGTGGAGGCAGATTTAGAGGGAATGGATCATTCCTCTGACTACTCTGAATCCTCAGCTGAAGAAATTCAGGATTTCCCTTCCTATTCAGATTCGGATGCAGAGGACTCCTGTCCGTCTGCTTCTCCTCCAGAGGATTTTTCTTTTTCTGAGACTTTACATTCCATGAGGGAACATTTCAAGTGGGAAGGTCAAGATTTTTCAGATTCTCGGAAAAGGCTTAGAGAATTTTTGTTTCTGCCACAACATAGGCTCTTGGCTATTCCTCCTGTCTTAGATGTTGTTCAGGATGTTTTTTCAGAATCTTCCCTTAACCCTGATTCTTTGCCTCCGGCCCCTGTTAAGCCAGACAGGTATTACAGAGTTCCAGAAGCATATAAGTATTTGTACAGGAGTCCTAGAGATAATCCGGAAACTATTATTCAAGGTCCGAAGGGTGTTAGGGCTGCTGTGGCTAAGAATCCAGTTCCTTTGGATAAGAATTCTAGAGTGTTAGATAGGTGGGGGAAAAAAGTGTACACCTCTTCTACGTTAGCTATGAGGGCTTTGAATTGCCAATTTCATATGCTGAAGTATCAGAATTTTTTGTTAGGCCAATTGAAATCTAAGGTGGATGCTTTATCTGAGGGTATAGAGTGTAAGGAGCTCCAGGAGTTGGTTCATGCATCAGATCAAGTTGGCAAACATTCTTTGCAGTGTGGTTTTGATGCTCTTCAGGCTTCATCCAGGGTGGCTGCTACAGGTTCAGTTATTCGTAGACATGCCTGGCTTAAGGATCAAAATTTGTCAGAGCATGTTAAGGCTCGGATTTTGGATGCTCCTCTTCAATCTGAAGTACTTTTTGGCCCTCCTGTGGAATCAGTTTTGAAAAAGATGGAAGATAAGGCTAAGTCTATGCAGACGGTCAAGGATTTTATGCAGGTGCAGCCCCCTAAGTTTAGCAGGAATTGGCCTGCTAGAGGATGGTCTTATCCTTCTTCGGATTATCAGTCTAAGGGCAGGTCTAGGCGTGGTAGAGGCAGGGCTCACGCTCAGGGTTCTTTCAGACCTAGGACTTGGAGCTCTCCTGCACAGTCTTCTGGTGAGGGTAGGGGTCAGCCCTTTCATAAGCAGACCCAATGACCTGTATCTTCCGCTGCCAGACCCTTCTTTACTGGCAGCTCCTCTAGGAGGAAAGTTGGGACTTTTCAAACAAAACTGGAATTTGGTCACCCAGGACCAATGGGTGTTGGATATAATAAATCAAGGTTACAAATTTTATTTTCACGCTTTTCCTCCTTTCAAAGGCATGCCGGATGTGCCTCCTCAGCAAAGGCTGGAGGCTCAGGAGCAAATTTCTCTGCTTTTGCAGATGGAGGCAATTCAGGTGGTCCCTCCGTCAGAAGTAGGCCTAGGATTTTATTCCCGTCTATTCCTAGTACCAAAGAAAGGAAACACTTGGAGGCCAATTCTGGATTTGTCCATTCTCAATACCTACCTAGACATTCCAAAGTTCAAGATGTTAACATTACAACAACTTCTGCCTATGCTAGGCAAAGATCACTGGATGGTAACCCTGGATCTCAAAGAGGCCTATCTTCACATCCCTATCAGGCCCAGTTGCAGGAGATTCCTGAGATTTTGGGCTGGTACTTCGCATTATCAGTTCTCTGCATTGCCCTTTGGTTTATCTACTGCACCCAGGGTATTCACAAAGGTTCTGGCTCCTGTGATTGCTTTCTTCAGACAGAGAGGAATACAAATTTACCCTTATCTGGACGATTGCCTGATTCTTGCTCAAAACAAAGACATATTACTACAACATCTCCAGTATGTAATGACAGTTTGAAGGTGCCTAGGGTATTCTGTGAACGAAATAAAGTCCAGTCTAGTACCCTCTCAGGACATGTGCTTTCTGGGTGTGAGACTGAATACAGCTTCTCAGATGGCATTTCTGACCCCGGACAAACAAAGAACTCTTCATCTTTACTTCCAGCAGTTATCAGTAATGTCCAGGCTGACTGCAAGGACAGTCCTTCAAGCCTTGGGGTTCATGGCATCTTGCATTCTGGTACTTCCCAATGCCAAACTGCATATGAGGAAGCTACAATGGTATCTCAAAAGTGTGTGGACTCAACACTGCCACGATTTGGACACTGTCATTCGGATTATACCTTGCATCCAGAAGGAATTCTTGTGGTGGGCTCAGGAATGTCACCTAAACAAGGGACTCTCTGTGACCCGACCAGAGGCGAGTCAGATCCTAACGACGGATGCCTCGGACTTGGCTTGGGAGCACACTTCAATGGGAAATGGATACAAGACATGTGGCCTCCCAAACTACTACATTTGCATATCAACATGAAGGAGATGTTAGCAGTTCAATTTGCTTTGATGGCCTTCAAGGACCTGCTTCAGCCGGGACAGGTGTTGATTCAAACAGACAACACAACAGTCATGTGGTACATCAACAAGCAGGGGGGAACCCATTCCTACCCTCTTTGCAGGCAAGCAATGATTTTGTGGGAGACTGCTCTGAGTTTTCAAATCAATCTTCAAGCACGGTTTCTGCCAGGAGCTCAGAACTCCCTAGCAGATATTTTGAGCAGGCAAATTGTGGATCCCCACGAGTGGAAACTGGATCCTCAGGTTTTCAAACAATTGACTGTGGCTTGGGGAACTCCAGACATAGATCTGTTCGCTTCTCCACTGAATTTTCAACTTCCAAAATTTTGCACAAAGATGTTCCACCCAGAGGCTTGGAAAGTGGATGCTCTGTCTTTCAGTTGGAACAACCTTCACGTTTATGCTTTTCCTCCTCTGCCTCTTCTCCCCAAGGTACTCTTGAAAGTCAGGCAGGACAAGCCTTGCATGATTCTAATAGCACCAGATTGGCCACGTCAGCATTGGTATCCTCTGCTGAGGAGTTTAATCCAGGAGCCTCCTTGGCTTCTGCCACAGGTTCCTCATTTGTTGTCCCAGTCAAACAATCATTTTCTCAATGTTCAGGTGCAGTCCCTCCATCTGACAGCCTGGCGTATTCTGTGATGGAGCGGTGGGGTCTCAGCTTCCTCAACAGGTTTTGAATGTCATTTTGGAAGCCAGGCGGCCTAGCACTAGAAAAGTTTATGCTGATAAATGGAAGAGATTTTTTCTTTGGAGCACTGCAAAGGGTTTTGATGTTTCAGTGCCTAATTTGAGTTTTGCACTACAGTATCTTACTGAATTACTGGACAAGGGTTTGTCATTCTCTTCTGTGAAGGTTCATGCTGCAGCCATTTCTGCTCACTATGATTGTGACCCTCCTTTATTTTCTCATCCTTTGTTCAAACAATTTCTTAGAGGGGCTAAGAATATAAGACCCCCACGTAGAGCTCCTACTCCTTCCTGGGATCTCAATTTTGTTTTGGAGAAACTTACTTTACCTCCTTTTGAACCTGCAGCTACGTCTGAACTGAAGTTTTTGTCTTGGAAGACTGCTTTTTTGTTGGCCATTACTTCTGCTAGGAAGGTATCTGAATTGCAGGCACTCATGGCAGTTGAACCCTTTTTGATATTTCATAAGGATAGAGTTTCTTTGCGAACTAACCCTACTTTTATGCCCAAAGTGGTTTCTAATGTGGCCTTGAACCAGTCTATTCATTTGCCTACTTTTTATGCTGATCCCCAAAATAAGGGGGAAAAAGTCTTGCATTCTTTGGATATCCACAGGCAGTTACGTTACTATTTGAGCAGAACTAAGGAGTTCAGACAGACTCAACAGTTATTTGTTTCTTTTGCTTTGAGTTCACAAGGGAAAGCTGTTTCAAAGCAGACTATTTCAAAGTGGATTGGTCATTGTATTGCTTTTTGTTATTCTCATCATGGGAAGGATGTTCCTGCTGGGATCAGACCTCATTCTACTAGGGCTACTGCCACTTCTACTGCTTTTCTAAGGGGTGTAGCTACTAAGGATATTTTGGAGGCAGCTACTTGGAGTTCAGTACACACTTTTACTAAGCATTACCATCTCCCTCTTTATTCCAAGTCCAGGGCTGGGTTTGCCACTGAAGTTTTACAGGGCATGTTAGCAGCTCCTAATGCCTTGTAGTTTGCCAGCCTCCCTTTTCCTTTGCTTTGGGATTCTACCCACAGGTTATGACTGCAGCAATGTGAGACAAAGAACATAGTACAGTTTTGTACCTACCATAAATGTAGATGTTCGAGGATCCACATTGCTGCAGTCCAATTATCCCTCCCTCCTTCCCCTCTATAGTTGTGGTTGCTGGCTTTCTTTTTGGGATACTCTTTATTTCCACACTGGTGGTTGTTGGGCTTTTCCTACTTTAGTTCTGGCCTTCATTTTTAGGCCTTCTGACATCTGGGGCAAGAAGGACTGAGGATATGGTGTCGGTCATGCGCTTAAGTACTACTACGTACTGACGTCAGCTCTAGGCGACAATGACCGACGCCAGCCTAGCTCTTTGGTATTCGGGCCGACCGAGGACCGCGGACTACCCACAGGTTATGACTGCAGCAATGTGGATCCTCGAACATCTACATTTATGGTAGGTACAAAACTGTACTTTTCTGTGTGGAAAAGATACAAACCAAATAGCTGAATAAATAACAGAGCCAGGGAAAGCTCTATAGATCTACGTGCTTCTGTTTTACACTTATGTCTCTCTTTGTGATCTTAAATTAAGTCAGTGCAGTTTAGGGTCAGTTATTCTCCCAGTTAAGAAACACCTGAGAAAAGACAGAGCATTGTACATTGTTTTTCCTTCATGCAATCTATATGGTCACAATTATTATTTCTGTTTTTTCTGTGGAAGTCTGTATTCCTCTCCACATTTAAATGTCAAATACCCTCCTTAACTCATTGTTTCTTAAGGTATTTTTATTCATTCACATTTTAATAGTGTGTGGCTGGCCATTTATTTCCTGATTGATTGATATTAGTGTATATATTACTGCAGGATGACAAGTTGTCATCCACCTCCATTTGACCAGACTGCTCTGTTACACACTACCTTTTGTGTTTGTAATTATTTGCCTTATTGTCAAGAGTAAAAACTGTAGCTTGGAATTCTCCAGTCAGTTAATCTGGAGTGGTGGTAGTTTACTACCTTAGATCATGGCAGAAGCTTGTAGTGTTTTGAGGATATTATCAACTTTCCTGGAAATGTTTTTGTATATAAGTGTGTGTGTGTGTGTGTGTGTGTGTGTGTGTGTGTGTGTGTGTGTGTGTGTCAAAGTACAGCTACTGTGGCAAGTGAGCAGTAAATAGCACTGAACCCAAGCGAGAATGATGGGAAAGGGGTCTGGGAAATTAGGTCAAAGCCTCTGTTCATTGAGATGCTTAGTGTGAAGCATTTTCTTGGATATGTTTGTGTGGAACCATACCTGGGCAACTGTGCAATTTCTCCTGCATGCTTTTTAGGTCAATCTGCTATTAATGAGTTGTTTAGTGGTTCATAACTGCATATTTTTGTATTCTAACCTGTATAGTACCAGTGATGTGACTTGAGAGACCATACTCCCGGTGGTCATCAAATTTTAGTGCTAAGTTTTCCCTTGATCAAGGTGTGTGTGTTTGTATATATATATATATATATATATATATATATATACATATACAGAACAAAACCAAGGACCATAGTTCCTGTCCACTGTATGCCACATACTGGCTAATACGATAAAAATGTAGGTGCTGTATCTAGCATTAGGAGTCCCTCCTTGGTGGGTCAACAGCTGTACTGACTCCCAGGCAGTAAGTCCAGTACAGTGAAAGGAGCTAGATGACAAATGCTCAGGGAATTAGGGGACTGGGGTCTGTTGTACTGCAGTACCAAATGAGGCATAACACCTACAGTCACTGTAGAGAACATAATGCTAGCTGACAATGTGAAGTAAAAAACAAGTGGTAGCAGCACAGATGCAAAGGAGACATATGTGAAGCAAGCACCAGAAGTAGCAACACCTGTAGCAAAGATGTAGTGGTGAAGGGGACAGCTGCCCTGAGTTCAAGGTGTTAAGAGAGTGAGATTGTGAAGTGCAGTTCCTGCATTCTTCATTCTATACTAACATTTCAGTATGGAAAGGGAAATCTGTGCATCAGTGGTTTGTTGTGAAGTAAGCTTTAGCAAGCCAGTCACTACAAATGTAGCAATCAGCTCAATAGAATTTAAAAAAATATATCTGGTTTGGGACAGAGACGAGGTGTTATATAGCTGTGAAAGCAGAGCAAACCAATTTTTTATTATTTTTTATTGCTGTTTCAATAAAGAGCTGGAGAAAGGCGGGGGAGTGTTTCTGGCTAGCTTGGAGAGCTAGTCTATGGGAGCAGACCAGACCATTCAGATGGAGAGTCGGGAAGGGGGGGGGGTTATTTGGCTTAGAGTGCCAGTATAATGGTGCCATCCTTGTATTTATTGCTCTTCCAGTGAAGAGCTATAGCATTCAGAATCTTTTTGAAAGCAGAACCAGGTTTGCCTATTGTCCTCCCTTTTATTTATAGTATGTCATATTGAGCTCTCACACCCTTTCTTACCATTTTTTATGCACTCCTACTCTCTTTAATTCTTACCCCAGCTTTTTTGCACAAACATGTTTCCTACTCAGTTATTTATTTTTTAATGTATCCCATTCTCAGTACATATTTCTGCATTAGTTTACATTTTATGCGATTTTTACTTCACTGAATGATATAACTATCATAACATTGCTTTATTGTATCACAATAATTTGTATTACTTTTTTATCATGAGGATAATTGATTTTTTTTAAATTTCTCTTGATGCCTTCTCAGAAAAGAAGTCTTGCATGGCCCATTTGGTCCATTCTGATTAACACAGTCAGTCCATAAGTATTGTGCCTTTGGCAGTCCTGATTAGAAAGTTAAATACAGAAGAACTTAGATGAGGCTCTTGAAATAAAGAGCTCTGTTTGCAGATATTACACAGCCCCCCTGCCCTCTTTAGTAATGAGTGCTAACTGTAATCTTAATGCTGCCCCTTCCCTCAACTCTAACCTTACACCTCACCTTCACAAAATCTTTCCTGTGACATCGCCACTGTTTAGACAAAGTTGAGGCTAGTATTATAGGTAGTTTTACTGTTGGGAGAGGAAATAGATTTCCTTAATTGATATTATTTCATTTAATGTTTTTTGTTTTCAATATTGTGTATGTTCAAACTTTTTTGTTGGTGTTTTCAATTTGACATTAAATTAGTTTGATCATACACAATAGAACCATCCAGAGATATAAGGTCACCTAAGTTATTGTATATTAATTTGGTTATAATTTGTTTTATAGTTATGCAGATAATGCTTGTGAGATTAATAGGCCTGTAACTCTAGGATTAGTAGATGGAAAACCTTTATACAAGAGCACGATGCAGATGTAGTGAGACTGAGACTGAGTTTATTGAGGAGGTCTGCTTGGTGGGACTTAATACTTCTCAGTAGATAGCCAGAAGTATTGTCGATTCAAGCTATTAAACTGCTATTTTTCCTTTTGGATGGTGATGAAAGAACTTGTTCCAGAGTGACTTTAGGAAGGGAGATGTGAGGAGGAATGCTGAAGTCGGTGGGGGGGACAGTAGGTGAAGCTGGAAGAGAATTTGTGTACAAGAATATTATTAATATCCTTGAGGTCAGAGAAGGAGGAACAACTAGAATTAGTTTTTACTTCTGAGCTTCCTGATATAGTTGAAGAAGGCCTTATGTTGTCGTATGAATTAGTCACATCCTAAGTTCTTAGTCAGTCTTGCTTTTCCTAATAGGCAAACCTGAGGAACTTACCATTTTTTATAATGTTGTAATGGCTGTCTTGTATAGATGAACCAAAAATGGAAAAACACCACACTGGAGGCAAAAATAATGTAGTAAGCGCTTTTGTTTACTAGAATAAGTAAACTTCTTCAGACATTTTCCAACAGAAAACAATGTCCTTAAATACAATAAAAATAGTGACGGCATTTCCTACACAAACCACCCCACCTCACTTTAAAGCACCAAATCATTTTCCTTAAAAAAATTCCTTGTACTTTAAAAGATTATCAAATTCAAAATAGACTATCTTAAATACAAACAACTCCTTAACACATTCTTTTCCAATAATACAATATATATAAATGTTTACTTAATCTATCTAAGTAAAGCTTTTAATTTTAAAACGCTCCTAATAGAAATTACATAATTTAAACCTGACGGAACCAAGGCGTTTAATTTCAACTGCCATAAAAGCTCTTTCTCTTCAAGTTTCAGACTACTTGGGCCACCTCTAACATTTCAGGTATTTTTTCGATAACTAAAAATGAGAATTCGTGTTCAGGAAACAATAAAATATGCCTGGCCAATGTATTATTAACATTTCCTTTTTCAATGGCATAACCATGCTCATATATTCTATTCTTAAGGGGTCTGTCGGTTTTGCCCACGTAAAAAGCAGAACATTTTAAACATGAGCCAAGATAAAACACCCCCCTGTATTACAATTATATTTGCTATTGATGTAATATTTTTTACCCCTCACTGTAAAGGAATTTCCTACTTTAATGTGTCTGCACCAGTGACAGGCTTCACATTTAAACATCCCACAATGTGGGGGATGACATTTAAAATTATTACATTCCAATAAACCTTTCAAATTTTTCCCCTTCTAAAGACCACATGAGAACAATCGCCTACATGCTTACTAATTAAGTGGTCTTCAAGCAAAAAACACCAGTTTTTAATCATAATCGATTTCAAAAACGGGGCATCTGAGGAAAAGGTAGTTCTAAAACTCAGCCTACCCAAATCACTGTCAAAAGAGTCAACCTACTGAATAATACCCCCCCCCCCATCGGATGATTCAACAATGAAATGTTAGGTTTAGTTTCCAAACTCTTTGGCCCATTAAGTTCCAAACTAACAGTGATGTTACATTTTTTAGTATTCAAAATCGGTTTGAATAAACCACAAGACCTTTTATTGAAAACCTCCTCAATAAGGTCTTCAACCAGTCTATCGGGATACCCACGCTTAACAAACATATCTTTCAATAATCTGCATTCATCAAAAAATTCATTCTCCAAAATCACCATCCTAGCAGCCCTAACAAGCTGCCCCTTAACAACCCCTCTCTTTTGATGGAAAGGATGGCAACTGGAGAAATGCATTCGAATATGTGGGTTTCCTAAAAACCCTAGAGATGAATCCATTAGGGCTTTTTATCAATTCCACATCCAGAAAAGAAATGCGTTCAGCTTAAAACTCCCATGTGAATTTAAAGAAGTTCGTAAATTTCATAATTTGTTCAACAAAGACTGCAACAGAGGATTCATCACCCTTCCATAGGATGAAAATGTCATCCAAATAAAGGGTGTATCATGTGGTCCTTTCCTAAAAAACAGGATCCTTGAAAAGGAACTTTTTCCCAAAATGCCATCACCGTGTTTGCAAAAGTTGCTCCACATGGAGACCCCATGGCTACACCCATTCTCTGCAGATAAAATTCTTTGTTGAACAAAAAATAATTATTATTCAAAACCAATTCCAATAAGTAAATAATCAAGTCAATAGTCTGCCCTTCCATCTGTTGTTCCAAGAGGAAATCTCTAACCCATTCGCACCCAAATCCTGGGGAATAGAAGTATATAAGTCACAAACATCAATTATGAAAAAATTCAAACTCCCATCAAAAGAAAGACTATTAATAGCTTCTAAAAATGTCCATGAATCTTTGCATATTTGTGTTTCATTTTTCAAAGCCTCTTTAAGTTTCAAGTCAACAAATTTTGCACAACCGTACGTGATAGATTGTCTCCCATCAATAATGGGATGAAAGGGGGGTTTGTACAAGTTTTTTATGGATTTTTGGTAACCCAAAAAGAGTCGGGGTCATTAGGTGAGGAATAACCAAAAAATTCAAGAGATCCAAATCAATACGACCTTCAATGAACAGGTCGTTCATGAAATCATTAATTCTACAATAAGCCCCATTAATCTCATTTAAGTACACTTTAGTGTAGGCCTCACTATTTAATAATAGCTCCATGTTCAAAAAATAATCCTCATTATCCATAAAAACCAATCCACCCCCCTTATCCGGTTTAATAATGCGAATGTTGGCAAATTTAAGCTCATACAAAACACCCTTCTCTAATTGGGTAAGGTTATTCCCTAATGAGTTAGATGGACATCTAGTCTCCAAAAGTGTCCTAAAATCATTTTCACAATTTTTTTCAAATAATGCAATAGACTGGTGCAATACTGGGTTAAAGATGCTAGCAACTCTAAAATCTTTTGTAAGACTTGAATTATTACATAATAAAACATTCAAATTCAATTTCCTAGTGAATGTTTTTAAATCTATAAGTGTTCTCGCCAAATCACTTCTAGTTGTAGGAACAAAACTGAGCCCTCTAGCAAGAATATCAATAAGCAAAGGGTCAGGAATAAAGGAATAATAATTAAAAATCTTAAAGTCCTCTGCACTGTTCAAAAGAATGTGTAGCGTGTTCCGTTCAACTTCAGTTTGAACATCAGATCTAGAATCACTGGGGGAGGAGAACACTATCTCCTGCTTTTGTTCTGAGATTTCTTCTTCCACTGATGTCGATGCTGGGACAAATTCTGTTGCCCCCCAGTGTTCATTTTCTTGTGGACTTGAAAACCCTGGTTCTGATTTAAATTAATGACATTATTAGTATCAGAACTGTTGTTCCCATGCTTATTGGCAAGTCTTTCGCTTCTCCTAACCAAAGAAACTTCAATACTGTCATTAAACAGAACACCATTGTTATCAAGTTCAACTGTAAATTGTCACCAGGGTTATCGTGATCATTATTAAAACCTGCTTTACCATTATCCATAACATTAGAGGGCGGCAAAGGATAAGCTGAACCTCTCTCGTATGCTACAGAATCCCTATTCAATTTTTTCACTTTGTTTTCTTTAATTTTCAATAGAGCACTTTCAATGCTCAAAACAAATTTGTAGAAAATCAAATTTGTACCATGGGAACTCATCTAGTCTGATACTAGTATCCAATTCTGCCAGTTAATTTTTCAAACTCTCAATCTGCCTATAATCGTCTTTAATTAAAAGTTCCATGAATTCTATACCCTGTCTATCAAAAAGGCACAATAATTCCTTATGAAAGGGTGAATTCACAATCAATCCAGTCGGAAACCGCCATTTATACTGGTTGAAGACCTTATTGAGGAGGTTTTCAATAAAAGGTCTTGTGGTTTATTCAAACCAATTTTTAATACTAAAGAATGTAACATCACTGTTAGTTTGGAACTTAATGGGCCAAAGAGTTTGGAAACTAAACCTAACATTTCATTGTTGAACCATCCGATGGGGGATGTGGATATTATTCAGCAGGTTGACTCTTTTGACGGGGATTTGGGTAGGTTGAGTTTTATAACTACCTTTTCTTCAGATGCCCCATTTTTGAAATCGATTATGTTTAAAAACTGGTGTTTTTTTCTCTAAGACCACTTAATTAGTAAGCATGTAGGCGATTGTCCTCATGTGGTCTTTAGAAGGGACAAACATTTAAAAGGTTTATTGGAATGTAATAATTTTAAATGTCATCCCCTACATTGTGGGATGTTTAAATGTGAAGCCTGTCGCTGGTGCAGACACATTAAAGTAGGAAATTCCTTTACAGTGAGGGGTAAAAAATATTACATCAATGGCAAATATAATTGCAATACAAGAGGGGTGGTTTATCTTGGCTCATGTTTAAAATATTCTGCTTTTTACGTGGGCAAAACCGACAGACCCCTTAAGAATAGAATATATGAGCACGGTTATGCCATTGAAAAAGGAAATGTTAATAATGCATTGGCCAGGCATATTTTATTGTTTCCTGAACACAAATTCTCATTTATAGTTATCGAAAAAATACCTGAAAATGTTAGGGGTGGCCCAACTAGTCTGAAACTTGAAGAGAAAGAGCTTTTATGGCAGTTGAAATTAAATGCCTTGGTTCTCTCAGGTTTAAATGATGTCATTTCTATTAGGAGCGTTTTAAAATTAAAAGCTTTACTTAGATAGATTAAGTAAACATTTATACATATATTGTATTATTGGAAAAGAATGTATTAAGGAGTTGTTTGTATTTAAGATAATGTCTATTTTGAATTTGATCTTTTAAAGTACAAGGAATTTTTTAAGGAAAATGATTTGGTGCTTTAAATTGAGATGGGGTGGTTTCTGTAGGAAATTATGTCACTATTTTTATTGTATTTAAGGACATTGTTTTCTGTTGGAAAATGTCTGAAGAAGTTTACTTATTCTAGTAAACGAAAGTGCTTACTACATTATTTTTGCCTCCAGTGTGGTGTTTTTCCATTTTTCGTTCATTTTGTGGTGTTTTCTTACCGAGTTTGTCTTGTATAGATGGCCAGGATTTTTTTTTATATACAGTTTCTTGATGTGGGAGTTCTACCACATAAGTTTAATTTTAAACTTGTCATTATGCTTACATTGGATGGATACTGTTACATCAATACATATATCCAAGAGGGAATAAAATTCATAGTAGTATGCAGCAGCCTCAGGTACAGGGTTTGTTGGGCAGCTCAACTATTTGTAATTAGCAATAATACTGATAAATAGTAAGTAACTGATTTTGGATTAATCCCTGAATGTAGAGGAGTTATTAGTGACAATGAAGCAGATTTTCAAGGAGAAAGTCACAGCAAGATTGTCAGATTTGAAAAGGGAGAATAAAATAAGTTGGATAGTGCAATTAGGTGAAACATTTGTGAGAAAAGATGTAGACGATTAATACCTTTGACAGGCAGGGGGGACACTTCAGTTAAGCGCATTGGTATTTATGAATTCAAGAAATCTGGAGGTGGATTTGTTGGTTGTATATCATTTTATGCATAAATAGTTTGTCACCCATAAGAAAGGTGTATAGTTTGACAGTTAACTTTTCTGATTAAAGTAGCCTGTTTGTTCTGAATGGGTCTGAGATTGGGATAATTGGTTTTAATGAAATAATTATTTTTTTTGAGTGTAACTAAGACTTTAACCAGTTCTGGATTTGTATAAAGTAGAATTTGGCTAGACGAAAAAGGACTACACATAAATATACATATTTCCCTGCAGCTGTCAATGGCTCTGAATGCATGATAGCCATCGTAACCAGAATTAGATGGAGTGGTATCCCCACACTGGAACCAGGTGGCAGCTTGGTATGTTTTCAGGATATAACATTAGAAAAAAACATAGAGTTGTGGGCAGTTAATCATGCCCTCTAATTTGCGTCTGAGAAGAGCTACTGTTGCTCATGGAATGAAGTTAAATTAAAATATTCAGGGGTTTGGTAATCAAACCAGGTAGCCTAGTCAATTAAACTAACACAAAATAATTCAGCATAAGTTAAGGGTAAAGCTATTTAAATGAGAGATGATTACCTTAAAAATGTAAGTGTGAAGGATGTTTGTTTTGCTATTAATACTGTTTGACAGGCAAGTGTTTTTGAATCTAATGCCTAGAATTTCTGTAGCAAGAGTTTATATAGGATAGTAATCATTCAAGAGTAGTCTGTCAAACTCATAATACCAGGAACTTTTGTTGTGAACTAGGCATGTCAGACCTTTCTAGTTACTTTAGAAAAAGAAAAACAAGACTGCTTAGTTTGATTAAATGTGGTATGTATCAAAAATATGGAAAACTGGCTCTGCGTCAGAAGAAAACTTCAGAGATACTGTTGTAGTGTTTTGGTGTGGATGGTATTGAGGGTAGAGATAGGGAGGAATGTATTTATGAGACAGTTGAAAAGTACAGTAAGCTATCTTTCTTAATGACAAACAAGTGAGGGAATGGAAAGACGGTTGCTTTGGGGGATGCTAATATCAATCATATTAATAATATTAATGTAACATGAGAGGTATGCTTATAAAATTTTGGGAGCAGCTATTGGCAGTGGGAGACGACCTCACACAAGGAGTCAAAGATGGGGAGATATGCACAGGCTAAGAAACACTGAGTTGGTTTAAGAAGCCGAATGAGTATCCAATGAAGAGAAGCAAGCCAAAGGCAGTTAGGTTCTTAAAATATATATCCATTAAGATTCTAATGAGTAGAGCTTGTAGGGTTTTACAACTATCAAATAAAGCTACAGCAGATGAGACAGAAGTGAGAGCAGAAATTAGAACTTGTGATAAACTAAGATGAATGGCTTAAAATCTCTCATTTGTCATATGTGATTTAAGTCAAGAAGACGACATTTGTTCATGTGAATGTTTATATCTTTATTTTTACACATCATCAAAGTTAAATCACTTTCTTCCAGATTTAGATAATAGATATTGGAAGGGATGATAGAGTTGAGAACATGGAGACATATTTTCTGGCATTTCTCTGGGTGCAAAAATATAGGGATTATGTTAAGATTTTGCTGGTAGGATTATTTAGGAACAAGAAAAGAACAATGGAGCAGTTGTTTCTGCTTGGATATAAAATATGGGGAGGGGGTTGTTAGTCAAAACATGTGATGACATTGCTGGCTTTAATAATAACTGAATATATAAAAGTAAGTACACAAAACTGGAAATTTAAAGTATGAAAAAAAGTCTGACTCTACAGAAGTTTATAACATTGATGGTAACCAAACCAAACAAGATGAGAGAGAGAGTTCCAGGGGAAATTAAAGCAAAAATATATTAATTCAGTTATATTGTGACCCTAGTTATTTAGCACCATGGGAAAAAGGACAAAAGCATGAGTTCCATGATAACTCAGCTTTAGCTTTTCTTTTCTTTTTTATTAATACACCAGTTTTTAAATAAAAAAAAAACTACCACCCATTTATCAGAACACGAGCAGAGTAATTACTTGGGTAGTACAGTAATTGCATTTGCCAAATAATTACCTTACAACATCATGACTTCTCCTTTCCACATCTCCTACATAGTATTAGGACTTGGCTAGCTGATCCACATCCTGATACTGTGGAAGCTAAGCACCTAAGATCAAATGCAATAAGCAGCCAAGTTCAGTACTTACTCAGCAGTTTCTAGTCATTTGACTATAGACGCAGTGAAGAGCATGTACCCCAATCTTCAGTGATGATTTTTCTCCTGCTGATGATTTTTTTTTTTTTACTTGCATGAAACCATGTATATCTGTGGGCAGTGGTAACAGTATACATTGTCCACAGCACAGTCCAGTGTTGTTTAATTTATTAATCAATTTATTTATTTGTTATGGTTGATTATTTGGGGGACTTAACTTACATGTCATGTTCAATTAAATAAATCAATATTCCCATTATTAATTCTATTTTTTTTGGGGGGGGGGGTTATCACACATTAGAGGAGCGCACCAAAAATGTCTGTTTAGGGAGCAATCTAATGATGTAAATAAAGGGCAATTAAATGACCACTTTCTTTATATTTTTCATATCCTTAACATGGCTTAGTGACGGTGGTAAACAGTGTATTTATGTGTAAGAGCAAGAAGTTGAATATGCTGTTGACACCAATTGTTCTCTCACTTTCTTTGCAATTTGACAGTAATGGGATACAAAGAAGGAAATTATCCTTTCAGAAGGGTAGGAAGCAGGCTGTTTGTGAAAACACAGCATAGCTACATGACTCCTATTGAATGACTGTAATAGGGGCAGTATGTATGTTTATGACAAACAAGTTGAAATGCATTACTAAGGCCACTATGTCTTTCATTTTCTTAAACATCAGAAAAGTCCACAGAAAATTGCTATCTTTTGTCAGGTCAGAAAGTGTGTGAAAGCAGAGGGAAATTACATGAACACTGAAATGATTATTGTTGGGGCAATGTAATTTGTGCCTGAGAACAGCAAGTTGAAATGCATTACTGAAACCATTCATTCTTTCAATTTCAGCACAATCTAACATTAGATGAACAATCTGAAGGCAGCTCTCTTTGGGAGGAGGTAGTAGGGAGGGAGGCTGTGTGTCAACACAGGACAGCCACATGACTAATATTGAATGATAATGTATATGACATAACCAGGGCAACAAATGTGTCTATGAGAAGCAAGTTATAATATATCACTGTGGTCAGTATGGCTTTCACTATATTCACAGTCAGTCATTGGAAATATACATAGAAAGTAGATGTTTATTTTGGAGTGAGCAGGTTGTGTGTGAAAGCAAAGGTCTGTTGCATGTTTGCTATTAAATGATCATTGAATATTTTTGTGGGAGTATATGCTGCTGAGAGCAACATGCTAAAGTACACAACTATGACTTTATATTTATATATCTTCACATTCAAAGATGGTATGCCACCTCAGAAAAGACACATTCCACTGCGACAGTATCTTTATGAAAGGAGTTGATGATAGTGCTGTATTTTAGAAACACAATAAATATATAACTCAAGTTTTGACTTTGTTGTTATTAGTATTTCATTATTTTCACATCCACCACAATGCAGATATCTTTATATTCAGTTCATCATAAATGCACATATTTTTAGTTTTTCATGCAGAGGTGAATGTATTACCCCTAAAATCATTAATGTACTCTGCTGTTATAAAATAAAATCTTAAACCACTATTTCTTTATTCCTAAAAGTGATGAAATATTATTATAGGAAATATATCCAGCTATAGACTGGGAAACTTACATTATCACTAGTACACATACACAGAGATCCCTGGACTTTGCCAATACAGATGCTCTGGAACAATTAGTCAGAGTATCCACTAGGGGGAATAACATCGTGGATCTTGTCTTTACTAATATGGGAGCATCTTGTACCATCCCTGGTATGTCTTCATCACTTGTTAGGTCTGACCATAAAGCAGTCTCTTCAAAATAAAACTTAAACCAGAGATCCTGTCCACCCAAGGTACCTTTTAGAAATTTCTTTAAGACAAGCTACCTATACACTGGCAAGCTTCAAATCTCCAATAAACCCAATCAGCTCCACTAAATACGCAAAAATGTACACAACCACACTATACTAGCATGTAAACAGCTGCATAAATGCTGCTATACCCTGTAGAAACAACTGCAGGCCAAACTCCATGATGGAACCATAATATCAACAAGCTTTGTAGTAAAAGGAGAATCATTTTGACCAAAAGTAAGAAGAGTAATTCCCAGAATGTTAGAGTTCTTCCGATGGAAATAAGCAACTCAGGAGCTTAATATAATCCAGCAAAGCCAAGTTTGAGCTAAAACAGCTACCAAGCCAAAGACAATTACAAGGCTTTTTTTTTTTAAATTATGTTTGCAATCTCAAAAGAATAATGCAGCATTGAGCTAAGCTGATTGTGAAGGATGTTCTCTACACTGAGGCTGAAAATACAGTGAACCAACTGGCTGATTTAGCTCTGACTTTACCCCTCTCTCACCTCCATCTGTCCCTCAAGTTATACCTGAAACTGGCTTGCCTCCTGCTATCATACAAGACCAAATCCTAAAAGTGCTATCAAAAGCTACAGTGGATCCTGACAATATCTCTGGATGCATCTTTAATAGCATGATGCATGATTTAGCCACACCCCTAACAGTGTAAAATCTCAACCCCCATATAGGTTTCATACCAACTGAATGGAGAACAGCTGCAGTCATTCCCCTGTGTAAGGGAATGCCTTCCACAGACCCAGAAATTTAAGGATCCATAAGTCTGATCAGATAATATTCAAAGCCATGTAAAGACTAGTTATGAAATTAATCAATCAGGACATAGAGAAACTCCACAGTGTACCCATCTCACTTTGGATCCATCAAGGGCAGGTCATGCTTTTTCAAATTAGTGGACCTTTTTAAAAGGTTACCACAGCAATGGATAAAATCAAAATGGTACACACTGCATAACTCGACCTGGCCAAATCTTTAGACAGAATTGCCCATTTGGGCATAATAGAAAAGAGAAAAGCTAAATAAACTGGGAATGAAACCCCTATGTTATCCCCGGATTGCCAAATATCTCACAGATAGGATGCAGATAATCAAAATAGGGGCAGTTACCTCCACAAAGAGACCAGTCACCAGTGGAGTCCCTCAGGGGTCTGTGCTGGGACCTTTCCTGTCTAGCATCTACTTCTCTGAAGTAAAAGCCAATACCAAAGTCCTCTGGCTGAGTAAGTTTGCAAATGACTATCTAGGAGCAGTCACTGAATACCCAAATTACTTAGCCATCCTGAAGGAAGATTTGTCTAAAATAAATAAATAACTGATGTCAAAATTGTGTACTGAAACTAAATGCCAAAAAATGCATTACTGTATCTTTTGGGAAGTCCTGTACCCCAAAGAACTACCACATTGATGATACATCCCTAAGACCTGACCCAGTTGTTCAAGAGTTGAGAACTTATGTGGGAAAAAAAACTAATTTATGACCAACATGTATCCATTATTGTAAGAAAGTCCTTGCACAGCAAACAGAGATTGTGTCTAGATCTAGGGATGTCATTGTCCCCCTTTACTCAGCCCTATCATTGAATATAATGCCCCCTTTGGCATGTATCTATCCAGGATATGCAACAACTGAAAGTCCTACAGCGATAACTTACTAAAAGGATTCAAGGCCTAAACAGCATGTCCTAAATGGACCAACTCAAAGCCCAGTCACAATACCTATCCTACAGACTGCTAAGAGGTGGCCTGTGTCTAGGATGCAAGGCATCTTCTGACCCATTACCAGTGGATGTACTGCACATCAGCAAGGCCTTAAGTGACAGAAATACTCAGTCTGTGGATTAAAACCTCTTCTGCAACATCAACAAAAAAGTTTGTAGGGACAGGTATGTCTCGCAAAGGATACCATTGCTCTGGAACATAATCCCCATCCACATAAAACAAATCACATCTTTTGTCCATATTCAAGCACAACATAGATGTATGGATGGGAGCTAAACCTTTTCTGCAACATCAACAGAATGGTTTGGGAGGGACAGGTGTATCCTGTGGAAGATGCAGTAAATGCTTAGGATGGTAGAATGCAACTCATGGCCTAAGTGGGGTTTAATTGTTTTATCATTACATCAGTTGTAAAAAAAAATAAATAAATAAAATAATCTCAGAAGCATAGCTGGTTCAACTAGGCCTGTACTATGAACCAATGTGCCATGCCTGCAGCTCAAATGAAAACCAGAACAAAAACAAGTGATTTGCTTACTACAGTTATGTCACCCCACATGCAACCAGATGGCCAGATGCATCCCCCCACTGCCCCAGCCATTCAGATCCCATTTCTGTGCCCTGCCCCAACCCTCGTTTAACATATTTTATAAAGAAAAAGGTATTTCTTCTTTTAAACTGTAGCAAACTGCTGCAGTTTTGCAGTTTATACCTGCCTGCACAAAGTGTTAAGCGGTCATGTTTTAGTTAAAAATATATATTTTTAAACTTTAGCAAACTGCTTGCTACAAATGTAGCAAACAGTTGCTGCAGTTTATACCCTGCCCGCATAGAGCACTATGGCGCTCAGGTTTCACTTAAAAAAAAAAAAAAAAAAAAGATATTTTGTTACTTTTAAAACTGTAGCAAACTGTTTGCTGCAATGTAGCAAACAGTTGCTGCAGTGTTCAGATTTGACCACAAATGCAATATGGGCTTTTAAAAGTCCGTATTGCATTAGAGAGAGATCAGCAATGACTGATCGCACCCTTCCCAACACTTTGTGCCTGGTGCTGTTGCCCCACTCATCCTGCTTTAGCTACAATACCGAATATTCTATCAGGCAAGGCAACATTTATTCTACTACATATAATGTGAGGCCTAAATGTCTGATATTGACAAATCATTTGCTGACATTTAAATCAAGATTAAGATGCAGTGAAATTCTTGAGGGTATGGTGACAATCCTGAGCATGTCTTGTTGCTGAGTATCTTTTTTCTGTTAGAGACTGCTACAGAGGAGCTGACATACACAGATTGCTTCAGAAGATATTTGGTGTAATAGTCTACCATTATGCCCAGTCCTCATTTTGGGGCTATATGTTTTCTACCCCGAGGGCAGGAGTGAACCTAATCCACAGAAGAAATGTGTACTAATGTATCATTATATCAAATGTTAAACATTGTAAATATTTCACTAAACAAAGTAACATTTCTGTTATTATATATTGAATGAGATGCAAACTCCATATGTGCTGAGAATAGAGGACTGTGATACAGTGAAGTCCTTCAGAGCAAAGTAGCAGTGCTGAGTGTGTCTGCACTTGTGTGTCATTATAAGTTTTCTAACACTTTCTATTGCAAACTATCACAGGGGGTGGAGATAAGGCCACATTCACAGGTTCAAGTCCAGTGTTTCAGAGGATTTTTAATGTCATAGTCTGGCACTAATACTTGGTTCCCCTACGGGGGTGTGGGGGGGGGGGGTGAAAGTAATATGTAGATAGAGCATATTACTAAGTTGCCATAACACCTGAAGTCAAAAATTATAAATATTTCGTCAGATAAGACAAAATTTCTGTTACTACATATAGGGTGGGTCCTATTCTCCATGCACTAATAAAGGCAATGTGATACTATGTAAACAGAATTGAGATGCAGTAAAATCCTTGATGATGCATTAGCAGTCATTGGTGTGTTTTAAACAATAACCAATGAGTGGGTATGAGTATATTGAGGATTTGCCCATTGTTGGCATGGATTAATCATGAGGAAGAAGCCCAAGTGGTTAAACAAAGCCAACCGTGGGTAAATCCTCATATACCCACACCCAGGAGTCAGTTATTGCTGTTATAGAATGACATTATTTAAGAAAGAGCATGCTTACTTTTCTTAAATAATGTCTTTGTATAATGGCGCTGTAGTGTTCCTTCACTTTGTCTCCTCATTCTTCTGTGTTTGTTGATGTACTGCACATGCATATGGGACTTACATTTGCATGCTTGCACAGTACATCAGTGCTCTTGAAAACAAGCAATGGAGAAAAGATCATCTCCATTGCTTTTTTTGTTTTTTAAAAGTATAAAATCTGGACAGTTTAGAGGTATGAGTGCGAGAGAGAGGGTAGAAATACAGGAAAATCAAATACATTCCTTTAGTTTTGCAGAACATACATGATTTTCCTTATATTTACTCTGCCCTCCATACATACCTCTTAGCTGAGGAAATGTGGAAAAGCCTTAAATAAAAGGGGGTCAACAGCCCCAAAATAGAGACTGATTGTAAATGTTGGTCTTATAAACTTAGAAAGCTGGTAGAATAACAAGATTTGATTTATTGTGGATTATCTCAAGGATATGAAGTCTGAAAATGAAATGCATGTCATTATTTAGTGACTTCACTCCTCAGTGATTTGTCAGAAAACCACATATTTCTTGAAGAACAGACCCAAGATATGAGACAAAAGTTTGGACATTCTGTGAAAATTTTGACAGTTGAGATTTATACCTCCGTAGCATAAACTAATACAAGAAAATCTGACCACTCAATGGTACCTTGGCAATGGGACTTTTTTCTGTTAGTATATGCTCAGTTTACAATGGGCAAGCTGTTTGGGCTGACCCATCAGCATGCACATTTTTGAATAGTAATGAGGTGTCATTGTACAATGCTGAATATATTCTTTTAATTTTTTAACATCATTCCCTACATAACAGTCATAGGACAATTGACATCTGACCTGATACCTAGATTCCAAATACAGTGCATCAGACATTGGTTGTCAGTCTGCCTTTATACCTGGCTTCCACTGGGAGTGGTGCTATATAAACTCTGCTGAAAAAGTGGGGTGAAACTGATGTGCAGAACACATGTACTAAATTGTCATGACACTACAAGTAAAAGCTCATAAATATTTTATCCCACAAGGCACTATTTCTGTTAATGTGTATAGAGTGAGGCGTAATCTCCATGTTCTAACAAAAAGAATGTGCTGTCGTGTAAACCAGGATTGTGATGCAGTCTTGAATATGTTCTACACCCAGATATTTTATTATGATTTCCTTATTTTTAAATATAAACTATCATAGGATAACTAACAAATTGTTTTTTATACACAGGTAGGAAATGAATGTTTCATAGGAGTTTTGATGTTGCAGTCTGTCACTGTACCCAAGATGAATTGTAAGCTTCCAGTACTAAGAAAGGTAGTGTGCTACCATGTAAATTACGACTGAAATAGTATTAAATCCTTAAGGATATCATTTCATTCTTAACTGTTTTCCATGATAATTTCCTGATACTTTTTTGCAAACTGTCACAGGGAAATGGATGCATCGCCACACACACAAATTCCAAGTGTAGTGTTTGGAGGACTTTTGGTGTCACTTTATGGTATAAAAGGCAGGTTAAATTAATGTCCAGAATATGTGTGTACTAAATTCTTATTACACCAGAAGTAAAAATAAATAAATAAAATTATTTGACTATTTTCTCAAGCAAGACAACATTTCTGTTATTGCATACAAGGAGATACCTAAATCCTTGTATTAATAAAAGCAGTGTTCTGCAGTGAAATCAGATTTGAGATGCACTAAAATCCTTGGGGCAAAATGGTATTCTTGAGTGTGTTTTATACTCAAGTATCTTATTAGAAATATCTGATTTCTTTATTATGTACTATCACAGGGGCAGTGACATACAACCTGTTATATACAGGTATCAAATGCCATAGCCATATTTTAGAGGAATTTTTCTGGGTGCTTTTTGTGCCTGCACCTGTCGGACATTGAGCCACCACCTCCTATGCTCAAACCCATTCATTCCCTAGTGGTGAGAATTTGTCAAGATCCACTTGGGTGAAAGCCATGTGGAGGGGCCATCACTCAGGCAACCATGAAGGTTGCTTGTATCCTCACTGACATTCTAACTGAGAGAGTTTGTTTCCTATGTTACCTAGCATCTCACCTGGGTGGGGAGATGTGTGACCTGCATCACCATGGGACCATAACATCTTCCCCTTGTTAAAGTGTATGCTCATGTTTATTTTCTGGATGAAGGCTACCACCCATCAGTAGCTTGGTGTACAACATGCTCAATTCCAGCTTATGTGCCTAAATACTCCTCCTTAATGACTGCTGAAACATCTGCTTGGCTCTGTCCTGGAATGGGCAGAACTGAACCACAGCAAGGACTTTTATCTCTCTATGCCACCAGAGCTATTTCAGAAGACCTTTGATGTCAGATTCTTGCATTATACCCATTTCACTGGTGATCTATTTGTCCTCTGTTTAAAAGGCACGGTGAAAGCAATATCCAGAATATCTGTATGTTAAGTTTGTATAGCAATACAAGTAAAAAAAAAATCATAAATATTTTGCTAGGCAAGGCAGCATTTCTATTATTTTGTTTATGTTGTGGCATGAACTCCATGTGTTGAAAAAGACATTATGCTGCCTTGTAATTCGGGGTCAATATGCATTAAAATCCTAGTGATAGAATGACATTCTTATCGCCATTCCCTGGGTCTTGCCCAATGGCTCTCCTTCCTTTGCCTTAAAAATCTAATCATTCCTTTTTCAGGGCAGGGACTGCCACCTTCTTGACTAAGTAAGAACTCTATGTTCAATGTATTCCTGGGCTGAAGGGCCTAATTAGAGGTGAGAGCTGGGTGGTATTGATGAGACCTGTCTGCCAGACCCAGTGGACTTCCTGCCCAACACACACAGCTCCTGCCCCCTCATGGCAGCTCTTTTGTGCTCTAGTGTATTCTACCTTCTGCATGGAGCATGCTTGCCTCCACACATTCCTTTTTCTGGCTTAGTCCTGTCCAAGATTTGCAATACTTAGTGCTCCCTCTAGGTGTAGCCCCTTGATGAAACAGAGTCAGCCCCCCCCCCCCCATTGGTGCGCTGGCAATGGTCTCTTACTCCCATCCTTTCTATTCCCCCCAGCACTTGTGCCACTACTCAAACACCAGCTGTCTGGGTTGCAGTCAAGGCTTATTTCCTCTGTGCCATGGGGGGGGGGGGGGGATAAATTACTATTTTAAGTATATTTTGTACAAAATATTTTAATTAGAATTTACTTATTTTTATTATGAACTGTTTTAGGGGAACTGGCATTTGGCCTCTTACACGCAGGTAGGAAATGCAGTGTTTTAGAGGGCTTCTGGTGTCACTGTCTGGGCTTGTACCCCATTTTCATTGGGAATGTTGTGCTGAACATCTTCTCATTATGCAGAATACAGTAATGGTCAGTCTTCACTGAATTGTTCTTACATCAGAAATAAGAATCCTATTTATATCACCAGGGAAATATGCAAATACTTGTGACATCCGTTGTTATGATTTCATGCATTGAAGCAAATACACTGGTGGGGTCAAATTCACCATCGACTTGCATTATTTAATTTTTAAATTGTTAACTGAGATACAACAGTGATTCCATAGGGCCAATTTCAGTCTCAGCCTGCATAAAAAAAAAAAAAAATACACAAATGCGAAAACATGAGCAGTATTAGTACATGTTTCAAGCATTGAGCATTAGACAATATATACAGTAAAATGTCTAAGGATATCATAACAGTCTTAGATGCATATTGCTGCTGAACACTGTTTTGATACTGAAAGTTTCATAAAATCTCAGTGAAGACTTGTGGCATGACCATGAGGCATAGGTGCTAGATGCAGGAGTTCATGTGCTTTCACTTTCAGAATTGTACAATAATGTCCTAGAACCAAGGGTGTGCACAGGCAGGTGCAAGGGGGAGCACTTGCACCCCCCCCTGGAATCAGCTGGCTGGGAGATTAATCTTCTTTTAATTAAAAAAAAAAATAACATTGTTTAAGGGCATTCTTCTTTAAGAACGCCCTTTGTGTCCAGTTGCACAGATGCTTCTGTGCTATCGATGGTTTACTTTATCTTCTGCGCACGCATTGAATTTGAATTCCAAACGACTTTTGAACTGCAGACAAATGTACAAGAGAGTGGTAGGTGTGTGCATGTGTGTTTTTAAGTGTTTCAGAGGTGTGTGTAAGAAATACGTAGGGGTGTGTGGCTGTAAGAAGTAGGTAGGTAAGGATGTGTATGCTTGCATGTAAGAAGTAGGTAGGTAAAGGTAGGTAGGATGATTCAGCTGGGAAGAAATGACAGAGGGAATCTACAGGATGTTCTTCATGTTTCACTGTTGCAGTCATTATATTTGGGTAATCTGTTGGCAGGTTGCCCTCAGTCGGCCTGATTAACAAAGTCTTGGGTCCTGCGTCGGTTGCTGTCCCTTCTTACATGACGTCAGGTCATCAGGGATATAAAACATGCAGCCGACATCATTACCTCAGTCTTTCTTGCCGTGCGGTGCCTGAAGCAGAAGCAGTTTGCAAGTGCCGGTCGGCCGACTCCTGAAATTTTCGTTTTCGAGTTTCAGAACCGAAGTCTTCAACTTAAAGCAAAGTACCCCATTGGGGAAACTTTTTCTTGCTCCTTGCCGATGTCAGTAAAAGTTAATTGCATTACTTGTGGAAAGCAAATACCTCATAAAGATTTTCATCTGTACTGTATTCCTTGCCTAGGCCCTGACCAAAACGTACCTTTCTGTTGGTTTTGTGCTTTATTTAATCAGCGCACTATCCGTCTTCAGTACATTTTTGCCTCTAAATATTTCGGTTCTCACTTTAATTATCCTGCAATGACATCTGTTAGCCATCTGACTACCGGAATTTTGAAAAAAAGCAAAGATAAAGACAGAGACAGGTCGTTGAGGTCCAAAACTGCCGATGATGCTTCTCCTAAGCCAGTCGCCAGTTCGCCGGTACTCAGTGAGGCGCTTTTGCAGCCTCTGATACCCGCTACTTCTGACACGCAGGCCTCTACTGAGACCCATTTGGAGTCTGGTATGCCACGAGATACTTCAACTATGGAACCCGCGGATGTCTCTACCTTGGATGGGTCTGGAGCCGCTGTGCAGGCACCGGCTTCTGAGGGTGTATTCAAGCCTACAGGCTTGCATATCAAACCAACTCCACCTTCAATACTAAGGCCTAAATCTCGATCTATGTCGAAAAAACCGATGCCCAGGCCACATGTTCAGGCCCCTATGCCAAAAAAACAAATGATTAAAATGGCTGAAGATCTAATTACTCTAATCAGGGGTAGTCAACCCCCCCTTCTAAGAGGCCTAGGCCTGAGCTTGTTTATGAATCTTCTGATCAGGATTCTGTTTCTTCTGACTCTTCTAATGACCTGGATTTATCCATACCTACTTATGAGGATTCTGATACAGAGGATTCCATTCCCTCTGCATCCCCTCCTGAGGATTTCTCTTTTGGTGAAACTTTACATACCTTACAGGAGCATTTCCACTGGGAAAGTCAGGAATTCTCTGATTCCGAAAAGAGGCTTAGGGATTTTCTTATTTTACCTCAGCATAGGCCTTTGGCTATACCTCCTGTACTAGACATTGTTGATGTGTTTTTGGAATCCAGTATGGCCCGTGATTCCCTGCCTCCATCTCCTTGTAAACCTGACAGATACTACAGGGTTCCTGAATCCCACAAGTTCCTTTTCAAAAATCCTGTTGCAGATCCTGAAACCATTTCTCAAGGGCCTAAGAGCTTTAAGGCTTCTACTACTAAAAATCCTACCCCTTCTGATAGAGACTCCAGGGCGCTGGATAGATGGGGTGAAAAGGTTTATACTTCTGCAACCTTGGCTGTCAGGGCTTTAAACTGCAAATTTCATATGTTACAATATCGATAGCATATTATTGGACTGCTTAAACAGAAAATTATGTTGATTTCTGACTGTGTGGAAAATAAAGATTTACAGGATTTATTGCATTCTGCTGAACAAGTTGGAAAACATGCTTTGCAATGTGGTTTTAATTCTTTAGAGGCCTCTTGCAGGGCTGCTGTTACTGTGTCTGTGCTTAGAAGGCATGCTTGGCTTAAGGAGCAATCTCTGCCTGATCATGTTAAAGCAAAATTGTTGGATGCACCTTTAAATCAGGACCGCCTATTTGGCAATAAGGCTGAAGAAGTTTTAAAAAAGATGGAAGATAAAGCTAAATCTATGCAAACTGTAAAAGATTTCTTTCAAGTGCAACCTCCAAGATTTAGTAGGCACTGGCCTACCAAGAATTGGTCCTTTCCAGCTCCTTCCAGATTCTCTCAAGCCAAATCCAGACACACCAAAAGCACCAGGTTTCATTCCCAGGGGACTCTCAGACCTATGCAATGGGTGGCCTCCACTTCCAAATCTGGAAATAACAAGACACCCCCCTATAGTAAACATTCTCAATGACTTTCCTTTAAAATTACCAAGCACTTACCCTTAGCCACCCCTTTGGGGGGAAAGATTGCTTTTCATGCAAAAAACTGGGAACTTATAACCCAGGACAAATGGGTTTTAAATATAGTGTCCCAGGGATACAGATTTCATTTCCACACATTGCCAACACCAAACGGATGGCCAGACCTGCCCCCAAATCAGTGGGCTGAGGCTCAGAAACAAGTAAGTTCCCTCCTAAACATGGGGGCTATTCAACCGGTACCAGAAGAGGAAAAGGAACAAGATTTCTATTCCAGGCTTTTCCTGGTACCCAGAAAGGACAAATCATGGTGTCCAATTCTGGACCTGTCTATTCTAAACACCTTTCTGGACATTCCAAAATTCAAGATGCTGGCTCTTCACCAGTTACTTCCTATACTAGGCAAAGGTGCCTGGTTGGCAACTTTAGATTTAAAAGAAGCTTACCTGCATGTCCCAATCAGGGAATCTTGCAGAAGATACCTACGCTTCAAAGCAGGCTATTTGCATTATTACTTCTCTGCACTGCCCTTTGGCTTGTCTACTGCACCAAGGGTATGCATAAAGTGCCTGGCTCCAGTAACTCCATTTTCAGGCAAAGAAATATTCAAATATATCCATACCTGGAAGATTGTCTAATTCAGGTAGAAAACCAGGCCAATCATCTAGTATTTGTAAAAAGGGTTCTATCTTGACTAGGGTACACCATAAACGAAAAGAAATCACAACTGGTACCCTCTCAACAGATTACATTCCTGGGTGCAAGCTTGAATACAACCACCCAGATGGCTTTCCTCATGCCAGAAAAGCAAATTCATTTGGTAACTTACTTCAAACAAGTGGCCACGAAAACCCTGCTATCTGCAAGACAAATAATGCAAGCCTTGGGGTTCATGGCCTCCTGCATTCTTCTAATTCCATATGCAAGACTGCATATGAGGAAACTTCAGTGGTACTTAAAAAGTATATGGAGTCAACATTGTCACAGCCTGGAAACAATGATTCCTATCATACCTAGCCTACACCTGGAGTTCCTCTGGTGGGCAGAGGCCTGCCACCAAAACAAGGGACTACCATTCACGCTACCCCCTGCCGCCCAGACTCTAACTACAGATGCATCAGACTGTGCATGGGGGGCTCACCTGGCAGGGAAGTGCATTCAGGGCAAATGGAACCCAAATCAAATGCACCTACATATCAATCAAAAAGAAATGTTAGCTGTACAGAATGCTCTGACAGCCTTCAAAGACTGCATTCTTCCAGGACAACTAATGGTAAAGATGGACAACACTACGGTTATGTGGTACATAAACAAGCAGGGGGGTACACATTCCTACCCCCTCTGCAGACTAGCCATGGCATTGTGGAACATGGCCTTGAGCTACCAAGTGCACCTACAAGCTCAATTCCTGCCAGGAAAATTAAACACACTGGCAGATGGACTAAGCAGAAATCTCATGGACCCACATGAGTGGAGACTGGAACCATGGATTTTCAACATGTTGACAAGCAAATGGGGGAGCTCAGACATAGATTTATTTGCCTCCCCCCTGAACTACCAGTTGGAAAAATTTTGCACAAGGACTCCCCACAAAAAAGCCTGGAAAGTGGATGTTCTGTCCTTCAGCTGGAAAAACCTATCAATCTATGCCTATCCCCCTCTGCTTCTACTCTGCAAAGTTCTGTTAAAAGTCAAACAGGACAAACCTAGAATGATTTTCATTGCTCCAGACTGGCCACGCCAACAATGGTACCCGCTCCTGTGCAGTGTATCTGAAATATCTCCATGATAGCTGCCTCAGACACATTCCTTACTGTCTCAGCAGGAGAACCAGATTCTGCACCCTCAGCTCCCAACATTGAACCTTGCAGCCTGGCTAATCACTTAAATTCACCCTTAGCATCCCTCAGCAAACCTGTGATGGATGTCATCTTGGAGGCGAGAAGACCTACTACTAGAAAATCTTATGCTGACAAATGGAACTGATTCTGTGCTTGGAATCAATCTCAAGGAATGAGCGCAGCAGTTCCCAGTTTACCTCAGATTTTACAATACTTAACTGAGATGCTTCACAAGGGCCTGTCTTTTTCCTCCATTAAAATCCATGCCTCAGCCATTTCAGCTCATAAGACAGAACCTCCCCTCCTCTCTCATCCTCTGCTCAAGCAGTAGCTCAGAGGGGCCAAAAACTTGAGACCACCCAGGAGAGCTCCAACCCTTGCCTGGGACCTAAACTTTGTATTGGAGAAACTCACTTTGCCTCTTTTCGAGCCAGCTGCTACTGCAGACTTAAAATTTCTTTCTTGGGAAACAGCCTTCCTTCTAGCAATCACTTCAGCTAGAAGGATATCCGAGTTACAGGCCCTTATGGCAGTGAAGCCTTTCATCATCTTTCATGCAGACAGAGTATCACTCCGGGCCAATCCATCCTTCATGCCCAAGGTGGTATTCAGTGTGGCTCTTAATCAGTCCATTCATCTGCCAACTTTCTTTCCCAATCCACAGAACAAAGGGGAATGGATGCTGCATTCATTGGATGTGCACAGACAACTTAGATTCTACTTGGACAGGACTAAAATTTGAAGAAAATCTGAACAACTGCTGGTAGTATTTGCTGCAGGGGCAGAGGGGAAAGGCTGTTTCAAAACAAACCATTTCTAAATGGATAAGCCATTGCATTCATTTCTACTATAACCACCATGGAAAACCTATCCCCCAGGGGATCAGATCTCATTCCACCAGGGCTGCATCTACTTATGCAGCCTTTCTCAGAGGTGTTCCTACCAGGGATATTCTAGAAGTTACTACCTGGAGTTCAGTACATACTTTCACCAAGCATTATCATTTACCAATTTTCTCTAAATCCAGAGCTGGCTTTGCCACTGCTGTCTTGCAGGACCTTATAGCTGGTCCTAATGCTGTATAAATCCATCCTCCCATCCATAGCTTTGGGAATCTACCCAAATGTAATGACTGCAACAGTGAAACACGAGGAACATAGTACAGTTGTGTACACTTACCATAAATGTAGATGTTCGAGTGTATTCACTGTTGCAGTCCTGGTTATTCCCCCCCTCCAGCCCCCTGTTTTTCTCTGACTATACCTCTACTTTCTATTACTATGCTTAAAAGCCTTTTTGGTGTATTTGCTTTTGGTTGGAGATATATTGTTGTGTTTTAAATTTTATTTTGCTCCCCATTCGGGGGGCACCTTACATCTGGGGCAAGAAAAACTGAGGTAATGACATCGGCTGCATGTTTTATACCCCTGACGACCTGACGTAATGGAAGAAGGGACAGCAACCAACGCAGGACCCAAGACTTGGTTAATCAGGCCGACTGAGGGCAACCTGCCAGCAGATTACTCAAATGTAATGACTGCAACAGTCGAGCATCTACATTTATGGTAAGTGTACACAACTGTACTTTACTGCAATAGGGTTACATATAAGCAACAAAACCAATGTAAAAAAGGTAAATGGTAGTGTTCCATTTACTGGTAATATGGACTCTTATGTGATTAATATATCAGGATATAATTTAAATATGGTGGAGTATGCTGTTTTAAACTGTGGGTTAAAATTTGTGCCATCAGTTAAACTAAGATTATATGAGTTAAAAACTGATATTTTTAATTTAGTTAAAAAATGCATCTTAAATGTTTTTTCGACACTAAACAAAATGATCAAAGCATAAATATGGAAACAAATATTTGTTGTGATATGTCCTCTTCTGAGGACAGTTTTTATTCTTGTGAGTCAAATGAACATGATATTAATGCTTATACGTTGCTTGACACCAGTAAAGTTAAATATGTTAGTTCATTCATTCCACCTCTTTTGCATGAAGGGATTAAGCATTTTAATTCCATGTTTAATTATGCAATGGAAAAAAGTTTTAGTGAATTTAAAATGGATGATTATAATTTGACAAAGAATGAATGGAAAATGTTAAAGAACTTGAGTGATAGGCATGATATTGTGTTCAAGCCTGCTGATAAAAGCAACAAGCTGGTCATTCTAAGTAGTCAACAATATCTTGAAATGTGCAATAAACATTTAAGTGATGCTAGTGTGTATGAAAATATTGATAATGAAATGTATTTTCAAGCTTTAAATGAATATAATGAGTTGATTAACAAAGGGTATAGATTGGGCTATTTTAGTATGGAGGACATTAAGAAAAGGTTCTCTACAAAGGGATGTAAGATAGCCCATTTCTATTGTCTCCCTAAAGTGCATAAATGTATGTCTAACCCCCCAGGTCATCCCATAGTCTCAGGTCGAGAATATTTTTTGAGTAAAATGGGACAATTTCTACATTATTTTTTACTTCCTAAAGTTGAAAATTTACCAAACTCTCTGAGAGACTTATTTGATTTTTTGTAAAAAATTAAAACTGTAGAATGGAACAATAAAATGTTCTGGATTTCTTTAGATATGAAAAGCCTTTATACAAATATTAGTCATAATTTTGGTTTAGAAGCAGTTTTTTTAGGTGACTGCCCAGTTACAGAATATATTATTGAATTACTGGACTTTAGTTTACAGAATAATTTTTTTTAATTTTGTGGCAGATTATGTAGACAAAAAGAAGGAATGGCAATGGGGGCATCATTTGCCTCCACTTATGCCAATTTAAGTATGAGTTTTTTCGAGTCGATATATATCTACAGGTCACACTTTTTTATAAAATACTTCAGGAAGTATATCAGATACATTGATGATCTAATTTTTTTGTGTGAGGGTGGTAAAGAAGAGGTTGATAGTTTTATACAAGAAATTCAGAATAATAGATTTGGACTACAATTTGATGATATTAAAATAGGTAAAAATATTTCATTCTAAGATGTAGTGTTAGATGTATGTGAAGAACATCTTAGAACTGTAGTCCACAGGAAATTTCCTAATGGGGTATTTTATTTCATGGCCCATAGTTGCCACCCTCCACACACAATTGAAGCTGTACCAACGGAAGAGTTTGAGACTCTCTAGATTGTGTAATAATAAGGAAGATTTGGATGTAGAAATAAATAAAAAAATGGAAATGTTTAAAAAGAAGGGTTTTAGTACTGATATGCTAAATAAAAGTATAGCTAAAATGTTAAATGATAAAAGAAATACTCAAGTAAAGTGTAAGCAAGGGAATGATGTGATAGATGAAAGAACAAACATGTACTTCCCCACTACTTATAGTAAGTTTAGCCCCATTATGGTGAAATTGTTGCATTTTTATTGGGTTATGTGTCCCAGTTTAAAGAGATTAAAGAAAATATAAAGGGAAACACCTATTATATCGAAGGGGAAGAAATCTTAGATTTTTTTGTTAAAACTATTTTTACTCTTCCTGTGGAAAGAGTAAATAATGGTTTAATTAATCACAGAACAAGTAGTTGTGGTAGGTGTAAAATTTGTAAATATATTACACAAAGCTTTAATAAAATTATTGGAATAAAATTTCAGGTCAATGGCAGTTTTAGTTGTAATACGGAGGGTATTATTTATGCCCTGAACTGTTCTTGTCAGAAGTTTTATATAGGACAGAGTAAGAGAGCTTTTAAGGTAAGACTGATGGAACACCTCAGGGATATAAAAAATTACAAGCAGGAGAGTTCTGTAGCAATACACTTTAACCAAGTATGTGGGGGTAACATAGAAGGTCTTAAAGCATTTATTTTAGAAAAAATAAAAGTGTATTCTGATGGTGATGAATTTTTAAAGAATGAATTGTTGGTCAAAAAATCTATTTATATTTTAAAATATAATACTATGTTTCCTAGTGGGTTGAATGCAGAAATGAATTGGAAATGTTTAATGAACTGAATAATTGTTTTATTGATTAATTACCTGGTGTATATATAGGCAGGTGTATTATCTTGTAACATTGTACTCCTTGAAGGCTGTTGTTGCCGAGACGTCAGAGACATTAAAACTAATGGTGTGGATTTTCTTGCCCTGTGGTCTTTTTATGCATTTGGATTGTGCTGCATCTTTTGTGGTTTTACAGGTAAAGGTACGGTGTTTGTGTGTAAGAAGTAGTTAGGTGTGTGTGTGTTTGTGTAAGTAAGAAGGGGGTAGGAGTATGTGTAAGAGGGGGTTCATACTTCACAATTATCCAGATTTTTGGGTCATATTTTTGTTACTCATAAAATTGTGTTTTTTTCTGGCAAATCATTATGGACTGAAGTCAGAAAATAATGGCAGACGTGACTTTTAGACTTTATATCCTCAGAAAATGCATACTAATGCAAACTTGTTGTTCTATTCATTTTCTAAGGAGACAGGGGGATGTATATGTGTCATACCTCTCAACTGTACAGATTTTCACAGAATGCCGATGTTTGCCTTATATTTTTGATCTGTTCCTCATAAAAATTCTGTTTTTCTTTTTCTTTTGACAAATCACTGGGATGAGTTAAGGATTAAAGTTACTAAATAATGACATGCATTAGAGTTTCAGACTTCATATCCTTCAGAAAATGCATTCCAACACAAATCATGTTATTCTAGCAACTTTCTAAATATGTCCCTAGTTTTGGGCCGTGTTCAGAGGTATGGTGTGTGTGTGTGTGTATGTATATATATATATATATATATATATATATATATATATATATATATATATATATATATATATATATATACAGACACATGGGTCTACTTTCTTTGATCAAAATACCATTATTTTGAACAAAGAAAGTATGACCTTACTTTTGTGAACATGCACTTCAACGAAAGTACACTTTCGCAAATTCCGGTTCAGCGAACTGGCAATTTAAATAAAACAGAGCACTGCAATGGGGATGAGGGAATATACCTGTTTCCCCACAGTAGTGCGATCTTGAAGTTAGTATATTTAATGTAGTGGGGGGTGGGGGTGCAGGGGAGTTTAAATTGTTATTTTTTTATTTTAATTACCAGTTCGCTGAACCAGAATTTGCAAAAGTACACTTGTGAAAGTAAGGTCGTACTTTCTTTGTTTAAAATAATGGTAATAATAGGGTCTATGTCATATGAGCGAATCGCACAAATTGCGAACGCTCATAATATCAAACTTACCAGACCTCAGACTTCCTATTGTGGGGGGCTGCACCCCCCCCCACCAAAAATATATTCCAACTCCGAGATTGCACTACAGTGCAGAAAGGGCAATTATCCCATTCTTCACTGTACCGCGATCTCAGAAAAAGCACTTTGAGGTCTGGTACATTCAATATTATGAGCGTTCGCAATTTGTGCAATTCACTCATATGATATAGAGACCCAGCTCAGCTGTCCAGGTTTTTGCAGAATGTCCAGAGTGTTGCCCCATATTCCTCCTAAAAAAGGACTGAAGTTGCTAAATAATCACAGGCATTTGAGTTTTAGACATCATATCCTTTACAAAAACGCATGGTAACACAAATCCTGTTATTCTAGCAATTTTCTAAGTTCATACGAGCAATATTTATAATCTGTCCCTATTTATTTTAGGCTTTGTCCACATTTCTTGCACTAAGAGGTTGAAGTGGGTGAGTGTGAGGGACAGTGAAATGCCCTATTTAGAGTTAGCAGGTGAAATTTTATTTTCAAGTGCATTTTCAAGGAACTGTGAGCTTCAAGGGAAGAGAAGTTTACTGCTGCTCATGTTAAGTCTGCTTAAAATGTGCAACTGTTTTGTTTAGCAAATGGTATCAGTGTTGTGGTATAGAATTTTAAAGCAGTGTTAGTAGCACAGCAAGTAGCATACTTGCATTTTGATGTAGAGGGCCGTAGGTTCTACTCACACAACATGTAGATTTGTATTTTAAGGGGGGTGGGGTGCTGCAGCCCTGAGTATGTCCTCCTTTGGATGAGATGTCTAGTAACTATGAACCTGTTTTTCAGCTTACCACCCATTCCAATACAATTTTTTTAATGTAATTTAGACAATTTATTCTTCAAGGGCAGCAGGCACTGAATTTGTAGACGAAACACTGAAATATAAAGTTGTTTTTTAGCAGCCACCTCTTAATTAGTTTCAGATCTTTTTAATGTGGGATTATTCATATGACTTTTACTTCTGCAGAGATTGTGCATATTGACTGATATTGGTGGATTGCAATAACAAGTTTGAGTGGCCTTTTTTGGTTGAAATGTTTTGAATTAGGCAGTTTGTCATTATTGGTTCATATGTTTTGTTTCATTGCTTACTGGAAAAATGTTCAAAACTATAATTTTAAAACACACACTAGCAAATGGTGCTGTAGTATGCAAGGGATGTAATTCAATTATTATATATTATAAGTAATAAGATGACTCGAAGAACTTTTGCATGGTCCTAAAATGTGTGCAAGGGGCCTATGATTTGAAAATGGCCCAAAGGTAAACTTAACCAGCCACTGGCCAGATGCATTTTCTTTGAATGTGGGTTTCAGTGTTGTTTCAATGAATGTGAGTTTCAAAGGTAGAGAAGTTTAATGCTAACTCGGTTTTCATTGTAAGACTATTGCTTTGTTTAGCAAATGTCTATCAGTGTTTGTGCTATAAAATTTGAAATAAAAGTTATAAATTAAGTGCCAACTTGTTGCTGTATAATTGTTTAAGTCCAAATATCTGTAATCATTGTAGATGTAAAGCATAAAACAGTATGCACACTGAGAGTTTTGAACAGTGTTTATGGCAACTGGGGAGAAACAGCCAAGTAATGGGACACTGGAATGGCTGCGTGGGGGGGGGTGATTGGGGAGGGGTCTGTGGGTTTGCACCCTCTACAAAAAATCCTGTGGACTCCCCTGCCTAGAACACTTCTTTACTGAGCTGCCATTACATAAGAATTAAAAATATTGCATATTTTACCAAATTATATACATACACACACACATATATATATATATATATATATATAGAGAGAGAGAGAGAGTACGTGTGTGTGCATAAAACATATATAATTTGTTTGTTGTCTATTATATTTTTCTTGCAGCATGTCTTGAAACATTGTGGTTACATGCAGCATTTTGATACTGTTAAGTCCCTAAGGATACATGCTTGAAGCTTTGAAGCTTTCATACTGAAATCTCAAAGGGAAGATGAATGTTGGTCTTCTATATACAGGTGTAAGATGCTTTGATTTAGGCCTATATCATATGGGCAAATCTCACAAATTGCGAACGCTCATAATATCGAATGTACCGGACCTCAAAGTGCTTTTTCTGAGATTGCGGTACAGTGAAGAATGGGATATTTGCCCTTTCCTCACTGTAGTGTGATCTCGGAGTTGTAATATATATTTAGCATGGGTAAAGTTCGAGGTCTGGTACATTTGATATTATGAGCATTCGCAATTTGTGCGATTCGCTCATATGATATAAACCCCTTCGATTTGTATGCCTTCACTGCTGCAGTCTGATATTTTTCAATATACTTTTTCTGCTGAATAGGTTAATAGTGGAACAGGTTAATAGGTCAAGTATCTGGGAGGGGGTGGTTGAGGAGAAGGGAAGCCTGAATGAAGAGGTTAAAGCTAGAATCTGAGGGGCTACAGTCAACTGGCATAGGGAGTTGTGTAGTGTATGACAGAAGAATACTAAAGAAGCTGAACATAAGGTGTACAAAACTGTGGTGCAACCAGTACTACTGTATGGTGCAGAAACTTGGGCAGTAAAAGTAGAGCATATGAAGATAAAGGTGATGGAAATGAAGTCCCTGAGATGGGTGTTAGGATGCACACTATGGAACAGACAAATGAGGACATAAGATCAGAGGGCAAAGTAGCTCCAATTTCAGAAAAGATCAAAGAGAACAGATTATGGTGGTTTGGGCACATGCAGAAAAGAAAAAGACAACCTTGTGAAGATTTGGGATAGACAGGAAGATGGTAAGAGGAAATGAAGGTGTCCAACATAGAGGTGGATAGAGTGAGTAAGAGAAGATCTATGACAATCAGGCATGAGTACTGAAGAAGGCAGGAGTGTGGCATTGAATTGAGAGAGATGGCAACAGTTAACATGATACCTCAACCCCATGTAGAAAATGGGAAAAAGGGGGTTGATGATGATGATGCCGAATTGGTTTATGCTGTCAGTGTTGTGCTGAATTTTCAGGCAGTATAAATACAATAATAATGCAGAATGCTTATTTACTAAATTGCCACTACAAGAGAAATCAGACACATATATACCTGAAAACATTTTTTTTTCCAGTTATAACATATTGCGGCTAAAATGCAGTGCTTGAAGCATCTGTAGTAGTCTGGTTGAATTCAGCAATTAAGTTGCACTGAAATCCCTAGGGGCAGAAAAACAGTTTTAAGTGCCACTTGTAGCAAAGTACCCTGTTATTACTGCTTGAAAATTTCAAAGTGATGTCTCAAAGAATGATTAAACTATGGCCTTTTATATATGGATACTAGATACATGGTTCATACTCCTTCACTATCATGGTCTCTCCGTTTGCATTATACTTGGTCAGTAATAGTCTGGAATACTTCTTTACTGAGTAGCCAGAAAGTATATTACACAAGTAAGATTGCATATATGTATGTGTATACACACACAACACACACACACACGCATATATATATATATATATGTGTGTGTATAGAGACAGAGAGAGAAATCTAAATCTAAACCTTGAAATCCCATATAATCGAAACTCATTTTCACAAGATGAAAATTGCAAAGCCTTGAATGCCCGACCGGCAAATTTTTCCCAGGCTAAATAAACACTTGCCCAAACGTAAATAAAACCCACCTAGGTGGAAGGCTACTCCCCCACACTCCCCTAACTATATATATATATATATGGATCTACTACTTTTCACCGAAAGCACATTTCACCGCGCACTTTTCACTGAAAGCACAATTCACCGAAAACACAGTTCACCGAAACACATTTCACCGAAAGTGATGTATGACCTTTTCGCCACTGTAGTGCGACCCTGGAGTTAGTATATATAGTAAGGGGGGGCATAGCCCCCCACATATTTTGAATATTTTCAATTATATACATGGATATATGTAATTGCAATATATAACTGTTCTCTGACAATAATATATACATAAAATATGTGGGGGGAGGTGCCCCCCACACCTCCCCTTACTATATATACTAACTCCAGGGTCGCACTGCATTGGGGAAAAGGCCATATATCACTTTCGGTTAAATGTGTTTTTGGTGAATTGTGCTTTCAATGAAAAGTGCACACTCATTTGGTTTTCAGTGAAATGTGCTTTCGGTGAAAAGTAGTAGATCCATATATATATATATATATATATATATATATGTATATACCAACTCAACGATTGCACTACAGTGAAGAAAAGGGCATGTTGAGCAAGTGTTTACTTACCCTGGCAAACATTCGCCATTCGGGTTGTCGTGAAAGGAGATACTACCAGCACAGCTATATGCAATTTGTAAATAGTTATGTCATTTGTGAATATCAGCATGATTTATATGAGATGTTGTGTTACAAATGTATTAGAAGTATTATATTATCTGTATATCAAATTGCTGGTACAGAAGCATGTGTTGAAAAGGTTTTTGCAAAGTGCTGTTTGAAATGTAACCACTTTGTGCCCTACTGGAATAGAACAGAAATGTACATGTAGTATTGTAACTGTTTAAATGTATACATTTTAACAGTGGAAACTGGAATACAGGAGGTTAACTTCAGAAAAATAGCTGAAATTAAATTACTCTATAGCTAAGCAATAAAAGATGGTATCTTTCGGTTTCAAGGCAGCTATTGACAAAAAATCTGTACTAGGGGGCTCTCTCTGTATTATCTTTAGGTTGAAATAATTACTAGTCTTGAAATGTGGAGGAATGTAATTGCTTTATGACTTTCAGCATCTGCCAAAGATCTGAGGTCTATGTATTTTTACAGGCAGTTGCTAAATACTGCTAGCTTCTAGCAGTGGGAGTTTCACCTGGAATAATCAGTTGACAAGAAATTTTGTCATTCTGAAAGCTGTCCTAGCAGTAATATTTCAGATATTAATTTGAGAAGTCTCTTACAGAGACAGAGCATTCTGTATTCTGTCTTGGACATGACAAGAACCATTCACCACAACATCTGCCTTGCTCCAATCAAGTAAGTTAACTAGGGTATAGTAATTCTCTTAGATTCAGTCAGGAATATAGTGAAGCTTAGTTTAGATATTTTTCTTTATTTTTTTGAGACTGTCCTGCATATTTCCTGTGATTTTGAACTCTGATGTCAATATGAATATATACTGAGTATTTTCTTGTTCATTTATTTATTATTAGACATAAGTAAACCTTTCATTGTGGCTGATCTGTCTAGAGATATTTAAGATGTTCTTCGTGTTTCACTGTTGCAGTCATTACATTTGGGTAATCTGCTTGCAGGTTGCCCTCAGTCAGCCTGATTAACAAAGTCTTGGGTCCTGCGTCGGTTGCTGTCCCTTCTTCCATAACGTCAGGTCATCAGGGGTATAAAACATGTAGCCGACATCCTTACATCAGTCTTTCTTGCCGTGCAGTGCCCAAAGCAGAAGCAGTTCACAAGTGCTGGTCGACTGGCTCCTGAAATTTTTTTGTCGAGTTTCAGAACCAAAGTCTTCAACTTAAAGCTAAGTACCCCATTGGGGAAACTTTTTCTTGCTACTTACTGATGTCAGTAAAAGTTAATAATTGCATTACGTGTGGAAAGCAAATACCAAATAAAGATTTTCATTTGTACTGTATTCCTTGTCTAGGCCCTGACCACGATGTACCTTGCTGTTGGTTTTGTGCTTTATTTAATCAGTGCACTATCCATCGCCGGTATATTTTTGCTTCTAAATATTTCGGTTCTCGGTTTAATTATCCAGAAATGTCATCGATTAGCCATCTGACTACTGGGATTCCAAAAAAATGCAAAGATAAAGACAGAGACAGGCCACCGAGGTCCAAAATTGTCGACGACGCTTCTCCTAAGCCAGTCACCAGTTCGCCGGTACTCAGTGAGGCGCTTTCGCAGCCCCTGATACCTGCTACTTCTGATTCACAGGCCTCTACTGAGACCCATTTGGAGTCTGGTATGCCGTGAGATACTTCAACTATGGAACCCGTGGATGTCTCTACCTTGGATGGGTCTGGAGGCGATGTGCAGGCACCGGCTTCTGAGGGTGTATTCAGACCTACAGACTTGCATATTAAATCGACACCTCCTTCATTACTAAGGCCTAAATCTCAAACCATGTCTAACAAACTGACGCTCAGGCCACATGCTCAGGCCCCTATGCCTAAAAAACAAATTATAAAAATGTCTGAAGATCTAATAACTCTAATCAGGGGTAGTCACCCCCCCCCCAAGAGGCCTAGGGCTGAACTTGATTATGAATCTTCTAATCAGGATTCTTTTTTTTCTGACTTTTCTGATGATCTGGATTTGTCCATGCCTACTTATGAGGATTCTGATGCAGAGGATTCTATTTCCTCTGCTTCCCCTCTTGAGGATCTTTCTTTTGGGGAAACTTTACATACCTTAAGAGAACATTTCCACTGGGAAAGCCAGGAATTTTCTGATTCAAAAAAGAGGCTTAAGGATTTCCTTCTTCTACCTCAGCATACGCCTTTGGCTATACCTCCTGTACTAGACATTGTTGATGATGTGTTCTTGGAATCCAGTTTGGCCCCTGATTCCGTACCTCCTGCTCCTAGAAAATCTGACAGATACTACAGGGTTCCTGAGTCCCATAAGTTCCTTTTCAAAAATCCTGTTGCAGATCCAGAGACTATTTCTCAGGGGCCCAAGGGCATTGAGGCTTCTACTGCTAAAAATCCTACCCCTTTTGATAGAGACTCCAGGGCACTGGATAGATGGGGTAAAAAGTTTTATACTTCTGCAGCCTTGGCAATCAGAACTTTAAACTGCCAATTTCATATGTTAAAATATCAGCAACATATTATTGGACTGCTTAAACAGAAAATGATGTTAATTCCTGACTGTGTGGAAAATAAAGATTTACAGGATTTAATGCATTCTGCTGAACAAGTTGGAAAACATACTTTGCAATGCGGTTTTGATTCTTTAGAGGCCTCTTGCAGGGCTGCTGCTACTGGGTCTGTGCTTAGAAGGCATGCTTGACTTAAGGAGCAATCTTTGCGTGATCACGTTAAAGCTAAACTGTTGGATGCTCCTTTAAGTCAGGACCGCCTGTTTGGCAACAAGGCTGAAGACATTTTTAAAAAGATGGAAGATCAAGCTAAATCTATGCAAACTGTTAAAGATTGTTTACAAGTGCAACCTCCAAGATTTAGTAGGCACTGGCCTACTAAGAATTGGTCCTTTTCAGTCCCTTCCAGGTCCTCTCAAGCCAAACCCAGGCACAGCAAAAACCACAGGTTTCAGTCCCAGGGGACTCTCAAAATTAAGCAGTGGGGGGCCTCCACTTCCAAATCTGGAAATAACAAGACACCCCCTATGGTAAACAGTCTCAATGACTTATCTTTTGACTGCCCCTTTGGGGGGAAAGATTGCTCTTCATGCAAAGAAATGGGAACTCATAACCCAGGACAAATGGGTTTTAAATATAGTGTCCCAGGGATACAGATTTCATTTCCACACATTGCCAACACCAAATGGGTGGCCAGACATGCCCCCAAGTCAGTGGGCAGAGGCTCAAAAGCAAGTACTTTCCCTCTTAAGCATGGGGGCTATTCAACTGGTACCAGAAGAGGAAAAGGAACAAGGTTTCTACTCCAGATTTTTTCTGGTACCCAGAAAAGACAAATCATGATGTCCAATCCTGGACCTGTCTACTCTAAACAACTTTCTGGAGATTCCAAAATTCAAAATGCTGACTCTTCACCAATTACTTCCTATGCTAGGCAAAGATGCCTGGTTGGCAACACTAGATTTAAAAGAAGTATATCTGCACATCCCAATCAGGGAATCTTGCAGAAGATACCTACGCTTCAAAGCAGGCTACACACATTATCAGTTCTCTGCACTGCCCTTTGGCTTGTCTACTGCACCCAGGGTATTCACAAAGTGCCTGGCTCCAGTTATTGCATTTTGCAGGCAAAGAAGTATTCAAATGTACCCATACCTGGATGATTGTCTAATTCAGGCAGAAAGCCAGGGCATACTTTTGAATCATCTGGCATTTGTAAAAAGGGTTATAAATTGTCTGGGGTACACCATAAATGAAAAGAAATCACAACTGGTACCCTGTCAGCAAATTACATTCCTGGGAGCAAGCTTGAGTACAACTGCCCATATGGCTTACCTCACACCAGAAAAGCAAGTTCATTTGATAACCTATTTCAAACAAGTGGCCACAAAAACCCTGCTATCTGCAAGACAAATACTGCAAGCCTTGGGGTTCATGGCCTCCTGCATTCTTCTAATTCCATATGCAAGACTGCATATGAGGAAACTACAGTGGTATCTAAAAAGTCTATGTAGTTAACATTCTCACAGCCTGGAAACAATGAATGTTAAGTTGTCTATCTCACCTTCATTCTTGCTGGATGGGTTCGGAGCTGATCCTCGGCTCCAACTCGGCCTTCTACTAAAGCTCGAGAGCTATTTACTGGCTTGAGGCCTCCCCATATCCCACAATGCTAGGTGTCAGATACCCAGATCTCGTTTGCTGCTTCAGCTACGAGGTTGCGTTTTTTACTGGCTCAGGTCCTATTAATCCTTTTTTATCTTTTTCAGCTAAAATTTAACTGTTATTTTCTTAGACTTAGATTGTCTTAACTTTTAGTGTAGTTGTACTGGTGTCCCCTAGTTTGTCCCACTTAAGAAACTCATTTTCTGTTAGAGAGTCCCCCCCCCTTGTTCCTTTTCTGTTAATGGCTAACCCCCCCTTGTTGTAACTATAGGTGTAGTGTTTAGCCTTATAATTTTTATTTAGATTGTTGTTGTTATTTTTATTGTGTGGGTGGTTGTGATAGTCATTTTCTACTCACTACTGTTACCTTATCTAGTGCGGGTGTGTGACTGTGTCTGTGTGTCTGGTTTAAGCACTAGTGTAACATTTTTTTCTCTCTATGGTATCCCCGGGCCAGTATGTCCAAAGATACCAAAGTTTCAGGCTTCAAGAAGTGTGACTCATGCTGTCAGAAGATGTCTCTGACAGACGGTCACACTTCTTGCATGTATTGCTTGGGTTCCCTACACCTGCAGGACTCCTGTTTAGTCTGTCATGCCTTCAGCCCGAGAGTCCTGCAGGAGCATAGGAACAAACTTATCTTGAGAGGCCTACTCAAGCCAGAGGGATCCCCGGTGAAGCCTCAGTCGGGGAAATCCTCAAAGCCTGCCAAGACGTCGGCTCCCAGTTCGGAGCCGTCACCGGGTGCTGCATCTGCCTCTTCGTCGGCTCCAGCTGGGGCCAACACCTCTAGACCTCTATCGGCTCCGACTTTAATTTTGGAACCGTCATTAGGCCAGAAACATTCTAGGTCCCCTTCCCTAGAATCGGTTCGCTCATCTCCGAGGTCACCGTTGCTGCAGTCGGAACGGAACCATAGGTCCCATTCCTCTCAGTCTTCCAGGTTATCCGACCATGACTTAGAGAGGGTGGCCAGTAGACTACTTAAATTGCAGGCCATGGCCAAGATGTTAACCAGCCCTTCTCAACAGACTGGCTATCCCAGTGTCTTCAACAGTTCCTCCTCCGACTCCCCTTTTGTGTTCGGAGCCGGAGCTGGTTGGGGCTCGAATCTTGGAAGCGTCGGAGCTGATACCACACCTTTCTGCTCCTTTGTCGGCTCTGATCTCTTCATTGGTTCCTTCCTTGGAGGGATCTTGGCAGCGGGACTCCCTCGTCAGCTCCGAGGGGGCGAGTGGCATCGGACCCTTGTCCGACCCCGATCTCCCTCTCGGGGCTTCAGCGCAGGTGAGCTCAGCCCCGACATCAGCCTCGGAGCTGTCCCTCTCTGCCGGGAGGGGTTCACATCTCTTCAGAGCGGGGACCCTCTGCTCTGCCCGACAGGGGTGCCTTCAAGGTCATGAGCGTGCGGACTCCTGTGTCGGCTCCACGATCGGCCCCTTCGGCTCCTCCCCCCATGGTGCCTGCATCGGTCTCCATCCACCCTCTTGACCCAAGCGTGGAGAACAGACGCTCCAGGTCACCCCATTGGGCGTATCTTCCTCTTCCGAGTCCTCCCCTGATCATTCGGAGGAGCCCCATTGGAAGAGAAAGTGTAAGAGGAAACATGTTGACTCCCCCGAGTCAGTCACGTCTGATACCGACTTGGAGGATTCGGAAGGGTCCCCAAGGTCCCCCTCTGAGGATGTCTCCTTTTCAGACATCCTAGAAATCCTTAGGCAGAGGGGGAACTGGACTGCCCTTAACCCTTCCGAGGATGAGTCAGTGTACCTGGATGCGTTTGGTTCTCACCCTTCCACCTCCTGGGTGTCTCCACCTTTCTACCCGCTCATGGAAGTGGTGGCTTGAAAGGCATGGACAGCCCCGGACACAGTGGAACCAACTCCCCACAGGCCCACTAAGTTCATTACAGCCCCATCCGACAAACAATTTCTGACAAAAGTGTCCCTGTTGATGCTATGGTGGTGGCAGCAGCCACTAAGAAGGAGTTGGCTGACCCTTCGTTGCCTGTCCATCCCTGGCTCATTTTCACATGCGGATTCTTCAATGGATGCTTTTTATCCAATGGTCTTTTCAACAGCTTCCGATGTCTCACAACATAATAATCACCCAATCATGCAAAGACCACCTGTCTTGGTGGATGGTCTCCTCTCAAGTACTTCAAGGCAGACCATTTGTTCTTCCTCCTCCTGTTGCCACGGTGACAACGGATGCCTCCCTGATTGGGTGGGAGGGGGGGGCATTTTCAGGGCAGGACTGTCCAGGGCACTTGGCAACCTCTTGAGTACTACCTGCACATAAACGTCTTGGAGATGAGAGCGATACTTTTAGTATTGCAAGCTCTTCAAGACTCTACCCACTGGGACTATTGCAATTCAGACAGACAATATGTCTGTAGTGTGGTACATCAACAAGCAGGGCGGAACCAGGTCCTATCCCTTATGTCGAGAAGCACTCAGACTCTGGCAGTGGGCAATTTCCTCTCAACAGTTTCTGATAGCAACGCACATCCCCGGGAAGTCCAACGTCATAGCAGACAGGCTAAGCAGAGCTATTCTCATGCCTCACGAGTGGTCTCTCAGTCAGTCAGTAGCGGACAAAATTTTCCACAGATGGGGTCAACCTTGCTGCGACCTGTTCGCAACCCCTCTCAATAGCAAGTGCGACAATTTCTTCACTCTCTTCCCCCTCCTCGGCCACTCCCCCAGAGATGCTCTAGTTCACGATTGGCCCCGGAGTCTTCTGTATGCATTCCCACCCTTTTTCTTAATTCTCAAACTAATTCAGAAAGCGACCGCATTGGGATCCAGGATGATCCTCATTGCCCCTTACTGGCCTCGACAAATTTGGTTCCCATTCCTGCATTGTCACCTGCTGGAGCAGCCTTGGACCCAGTGCCAGATCTCTTGGTCCATCATTCGGGCGGGCTACACCAATTCCTTCAGTCTCTCAATCTCACAGTTTGGTTGCTCCACTTCCAACCTTAGCCAGGCTTCCACATATTTCTCAGCCAGTGTGTGAAATCATCCTTTCTTCGCACAAATCTGCTACCAGGAAAACTTATGCTAGTAAGTGGAAATGTTTCTCTTTCTGGGCGGAGGCTAGAAATCTAGACCCCTTTACAGCCCCTGTCCATCACGTTCTAGATTTTTTAGCAGAACTTTTTCGAGCAGGTTCCTTGTCTGCCACCATTAGGGTCCAATTGGCTGCTATTGCTAATTTCCACGCTGGCCTGTCAGAAACCAGCATCATGTCCCACAAACTTTGTAAGGCCTTTCTTAAAGGGACTATTTTACTTAGGCCCCCGGTTAGAGATCCCCCGCCTCTGTGGGATTTAAACCTGATATTAACTTCCTTGATTCTCCCTCCCTTTGAACCTGCGGCCTCCTGTTCCTTAGAATTACTCTCCTTGAAGACTCTCTTCTTAGTAGCCATCACTTCAGCTAGGAGAGTGTCAGAACTTCAAGCCCTCTGTATTCGTCCTCCTTATCTTGTGTTTCACAAGGATAGAGTTTCACTCAGGACTAATCCCTCTTTTCTACCCAAAAAACCTTCTGAGACAAACCTGAATCAGGCTATTGATCTACTTGTCTTTTTTCCTAACTATCCGAACAGAGCTGAACAAAAGTTACACCAATTGGACGTTCACAGGCAATTATGTTTTTATTTGGATAGGACTAAACAAACAAGAAAATTGGACCAACTCTTCCTATCCTATGCTGAGGGCAAGCAGGGCCTGCCAGTTTGTAAAATAACCTTATCCAGGTGGTTGGCCTCTATTATCACTTTGATTTATTAATTGAGGCATAGAGATCTCCCTACAAAACCAAAAGCTCATTCCACCAGAGCGTTAGCTACGTCGGTAGCTTTTCAAACAAGACTACCAATGGAATCTATTTGTGCTGCAGCCACATGGGCTACTCCTCATACGTTCATTTCACATTATAAGTTAGATATGGCCTCCAGGAGTCGAGCTGATTTTGGTTCCACTGTGCTCAAGAGTCTGTTCCGATGAGCCACCCAGGGCTCAGGTGCTAGGGATGCTGTCCCATCCAGCAAGAATGAAGGTGAGATAGACAACTTAACATTAAGAAGTTATGTACCTACCATAACGTTCCATGTTAGTTGTCTTCTTCTCGCCTTCTTTCTTCGCCCCCCTCCATCCCCCTAGCCTGGACAGACCGAGAAAAATCCCTTTTGAGGCCTTCTTCCTCTAGCTGAGTTTTATCTAGGTTACGTCTTCCTCTGTTTTTAGTACTGTAGGTAAACCTTGTAGTTTGGACAGGTGTCCTTAAAAATTTTTTTTCCACGGTGTTAGCTCTGCCAAATGAGATCTGGGTATCTGACAGCTAGCATTGTGGGATATGGGGAGGCCTCGAGCCAGTAAATAGCTCTCGAGCTTTAGTAGAAGGCCGAGTCAGAGCCAAGGATCGGCTCCGAACCCATCCAGCAAGAAAGAAGGCAAGAAGAAGACAACTAACATGGAATGTTATGGTAGGTACATAACTTCTTATTCCTATCATACCTTGCCTACGCCTGGAGTTCCTCTGGTGGGCAGAGGCCTGCCACCAAAACAAGGGGCTACCATTCACACTACCCCCTGCCATCCAAACAATAACTACAGATGCATCAGACTATGCATGGAGAGGGGCTCACCTGGCAGGGAAGTGCATTCGGGGCAAATGGAACCCAAGTCAAATGCACCTACATATCAATCAAAAAGAAATGTTAGCTGTACAGAATGCTCTGACAGCCTTCAAGGACTACATTCTTCCAGGACAACTAATGGTAAAGATGGACAACACGGTTATGCGGTACATAAACAAGCAGGGGGGTACACATTTCTACCCCCTCTGAGACTAGCCATGGCATTGTGGAACACAGCCTTGAGTTACCAAGTGCACCTACAAGCTCAATTCCTGCCAGGAAAATTGAATACACTGGCAGACGGACTAAGCAGAAACTTCATGGACCCACACGAGTGGAAACTAGAACCAAGGATTTTCAACATGTTGACAGGTGAATGGGGGAGCCAAGACATAGATCTATTTGCCTCCCCCCAGAACTACCAGTTGGACAAGTTTTGCACAAGGACTCCCCACAAACAAGCCTGGAAAGTGGATGCTCTGTCCTTCAGCTGGAAAAACAGTCTATGCCTTCCCCCACTGCCTCTGCTCTCCAAAGTTCTACTAAAAGTCAAACAGGACAAACCAAGGATGAGCTTGATTGCTCCAGACTGGCCACGCCAACACTGGTACCCCCTCCTGTGCAGTGTGTCACAGTTATCTCCATGGCACCTGCCTCAGACCCCTTCCCTGCTGTCTCAGCAGGAGAACCAAATTCTGCACCCTCAGCTTCCAACATTAAACCTTGCAGCCTGGCTAATCACTTAAATTCATCCTTATCATCTGTCAGCAAACCTGTGATGGATGTCATCTTAGAGGCAAGGAGACCTAGCACTAGAAAATCTTATGCTGAAAAATGGAAAAGATTCTGTGCCTGGAACCAGTCTCAAGGGATGAGCACAGCAGCGCCCAATTTACCTCAGATTTTGCAATACTTAACTGAGATGCTTCACAAGGGCCTGTCCTTTTCTATCATTAAAATCCACACCTCAGCCATTTCAGCTCATTATAACACAGAACCTCCCCTCTTCTGTTATCCACTACTCAAACAGTACCTCAGAGGGGCCAAAAACTTAAGACCACCCAGGAGAGCTCCAACCCCTGCCTGGGACCTTAACTTTGCATTGGAGAAACTCACTCTACCTCCTTTCGAGCCAGCTGCTACTACAGACTTAAAATTTCTTTCTTGGAAAACAGCTTTCCTTATAACAATCACTTCAGCTAGAAGGATATCTGAATTACAGGCTCTTATGGCAGTGGAGCCTTTCATCATCTTTCATGCGGACAGGGTGTCACTCAGGACCACTCCATCCTTCATGCCCAAGGTGGTATCCAGTGTGGCTCTTAATCAGTCCATTCATTTGCCAACCTTCTTTCCCAATCCACAGAACAAAGGGGAACAGATTCTGCATTCCTTGGATGTGCACAGACAACTTAGATTCTACTTGGACAGGACTAAACCTCGAAGAAAATCTGAACAACTGCTGGTAACATTTAAGGCAGTGCAGAGGGGAAGGCTATTTCAAAACAAACCATTTCTAAATGGATAAGCTATTGCATTCATTTATGCTATAAGCACCATGGAAAACCTATCCCCCAGGGGATCAGATCTCACTCCACCAGGGTTGCATCTACTTCTGCAGCCTTTCTCAGAGGTGTTCCCACTAGTGACATCCTAGAAGCTGCTACTTGGAGTTCTGTACATACTTTCACCAAGCATTATCATTTGCCAATTTTTTTAAATCCAGAGCTGGCTTTGCCACTGCTGTCTTGCAGGGCCTTATTGCTGGCCCTAAAGCTATATAAACTCCTCCTCCCAACCATAGCTTTGGGAATCTACCCAAATGTAATGACTGCAACAGTGAAACATGAAGAACATAGTACAGTTTTGTACACTTACCATAAATGTAGATGTTAGAGTGTATTCACTGTTGCAGTTCCGTTTACCCTCCCTCCTGCTCCCTAACTTCTTCTGGCTATACCTCTACTTTCCTTTATTATGCTTAAAAGCCTTTTTGATGTATTTGCTTTTTGTTGGAGGTATACCTTTGTGTTTTTATGTTTATTTGCTCTCCATGGGGGGGGGGGCACCTGCCATCTGGGGCAAGAAAAAATGATGTAATGATGTCGGCTGCATGTTTTATACCCCTGACGACCTGATGTCATGGAAGAAGGGATGGCAACTGACGCAGGACCCAAGACTTTGTTAATCAGGCTGACTGAGGGCAACCTGCAAGCAGATTACCCAAATGTAATGTCTGCAACAGTGAATACACTCGAACATCTACATTTATGGTAAGTGTACACAACTGTACTTTCTGAGAGTACTTGCATATTTATTTGGTGACACTGTGTTGGCCACTCCTAATAACCTTGCTCTTGGTCAAGCTACCATTTTATTAATATTAATATTGCACAGTAAGAATGAACACCCTTTGTTAAGGGCCTTAAAGTATGAAAAGTATGTAAAGCTGATAAGGAGTTGACTGGTGGCAGTGGTAACTACCTTACAGTCTGGCCAGAAGGGGGCATAGCTAGTATACTTTTGTCAGCCTCTACCAGGTGTGTGTGTGTGTGTGTGTGTGTGTGTGTGTGTGTGTGTGTGTATACAACATCAAAGAGTGTGTGTGTCAACTACTTGTGTAGGGACACAAAGCACTGGTTGGACAGAGAGGGTGCTGGTAGGTCTTGGCTTGGTTGCTCAGCTGAGATCTCAACTCTATAGCTGTGCCAGTGGGGACTGACTGTGGTCTCTGTGTGCTCTTAAGGGAAATTGCACTTGATGCAGATAGCTGCATCTATAAATACTGTGTGTGTACCTGTTATCCTTCCAGTGTATGTCCCCCACTGTTGTCAGTGGTAAGGATTGAGGATCCTCGATTACTGGTCCAGTGGTGGGTTGTCACACAATATTCAATGTTTTGTGATTTTCATCTCACGAAAATGAGTTTTGATCATATGGGATTTGAGCTTCAGACAGGGATCCCTATATATATAATATATGGGTTCCCTTTGAATGGTCTACATTCATATGGTCGAGACCATATGATCAACATCTGAAATGTCGACCATGGGAAACTGGCATCTCCCTACAGTGCGGAATAGAAAGATTTCCACTTCCGCACTGTAGTGCGATCTCAGAGTTGGTATATTTAAGTTTCGGGGGGGTGTGGGGTGCAGGTGGGGACAAAGCCCCCCTGCTAGCAGCTTTAAGGTATTTTTTTTTGGGGGGGGGGTTTGTGTTTTACTTGTATGGTCAACATTTCAAATGATGTTTCTAAAATGCTTTGCTTTGAAACAGCAGTGGTATCAAATTCAGTGCTGAGCTATACTGAAGTTTCTAGAAGTAGAATAACAATCTTATGTGAAGTTTGCAATTGAACACCCTTTTGTTACTGCCTAAAAGTTGAATAATGACATCTCTAAGGTTTTTTGAGATAAGACACTCTTTACATAGATACCAGCTGGTGTGTTTCATATACCTTTATATCAGTTTGACATTTTGCTTTATACTTTATTTCCAAAGGGGGACCATAATGAACTTCTGCTCAGCATTCACAATATGAAAATGGCCTGGAATATTTCTTTACTGATTTATCATTGCATCAGAAATAAAAAGTTTGTGTATTTCGTAGCAAAAGGTATACATTTGTTTTCAAGTTGTAGCATGCCACAGCTAAAATGCTATATTTTGAGGGAGCTGAACCGGTAGGTTCAAATTCAGTATTGTGCTGCACTGAAATTCCTAAGAGTATACTAAGTTGTTGATGACCTTGTTGATACTGCCTGAAAGTGTTATTTGGAAATCTCAAAGTGGGAGTACGGTATGATATTTTATACGCACATAACAAATACGGGGAGTTCATGTACCTTCACTGACATTTTGCATTATACCTGGTTTCCATTGGGGAAGTTATATGTCACTTCTCAGTATTCAGAATGCAGTAATAATCTAGAACATATTTTCTATATTGCATCGTATCAGAAGTAAAAATCCTATATATTTCTCCTGAATATAGATTTTTTTGGTCACTGGGATTGTGACTCTCCCATTTAGATTAATTTGCAATAAAGTAAGTACATTACATGAAGATGAAGCTGAAGCTGTGTGTTTTTATATCGGAGATACCAGCTCTGCATTCTATAGTGGAAGGTCATGATATGTTGTCTGAAATTTGCATTAATATTTCATGTGGTTGTAGAGAGAAGATTATCCCCAGGATTCTGCAAGCTCTGCACAGCATGCAGGAATAGTGCAGGAGCTGCTGGAAGCAGTATGACCACCAAGAGATCCAGGAACAAGCTCCCGGGATGTGCACAAGCACTCCTGCAGTATTACTGCACAGACACAGCTCCTGTATGCTAATAACCCCATTTGCAGGTGAAAACCGTGCAGATGAGGTGAATTAGTGATCCTGAAAGCTGGCTGCCATCCATGCAGGATTAGTGTAACCTGCAGAAATGTACTTGGCTAGTTACAGAGTACATTTCTGCAAACTACAAAATGGAGCCATGACAGCTCCAAATAAAGGGTGTATATAATGTGGAAAGCATGCCGATGGCCAAATATATGGCCATTGGCATGGAAAACAGTTTCAAAATAACAAAAAATAACTTTTATTCTTTTTTTGGCCAATTTAAGCGCAGGGAAGTGGCGTGCAAATGGGATCGGCCCAAAAATAAAACTAAAACCTTGAAAAATGCTTTTTCTGAAAAAAAATCACAATTTTGCCATTATAGTCAATGGCAGGCAGAAGACAACAAGGCCAGTGAATTGTAGTTGTTAAGGGGGAAGGCTCGGTGTCAGACTTGTAACCAGGCATTACCAGTCAATCATATGCAAATGAGGGGAATGATACTGAATCACAGATCTCCCCTCATGGCTAGCCTGCACCCAACTGTGTAGCTGCAGGAAAACCATGGTGCAAGCCTAAGAGTTATCTGACATCATAGAGGGGTGTGTCAGGCATACTGTAAGCTTATTGGATCTCTGTGGCTTGGGTTTGCCCTTAGCCTAGCAGAGCTAAGGAAGGGGGTATGTCTGAAGCTGCCAAGCACACTTTACATTGGCTAAATGGGTTTGCATGCAGCACACTGGGGTTTAAACAAAAAAAAAAATAATAAACCAGGAAATAGCAGCTCCATTCACATGTGAGCACTGGGTTTGCATGGCACACCTCTGGGCTTAAACAGGAAAGCAATGGGAAGGGAAAACAGCAGTAGGAAGGTAATCAAGGAGAACTATCATAGCTGTCAGGTGAAATATATCAGAATCAGCCAATTACACAGGCAGCAGCCCAGCCCAGCACACTACTATCATAGGTTCATAGATTAGTACTAGGCTAACTGCCCTTGTGAGCCATTTTAAGCCTAGTCAATTATCCCGTGTGAGACTCAAACCCTGCACCTTGTGTTTGTAAGTCAAACACCTTAACCTTTAGGCCGCCCCTCCCAACTATAAACTATGAAAATACCTTTCCCTCTGTTTTTTTCCACAAACTCTACACCACCAGTGTGCACAAATGGCGAACTTTTACCTAACAAAAGCAACAAAATTATAGGGGCTGCATTCGCTCTCATAAATCAACATGTGAAAGATACTGAGGGTGGTGAGGATGAGAATGTTGATGACCAACCCACAGTGAGTAGAAGAAGAGTGTACAGACCCAGGTTAACCTACAGGGGCTACATGAGCTGGAGATAGTGGAGCACTATTGGGTGGACAGGGACATCCTAGAGCAAATTGTTGAGCTGTGCAGGCCACGCCTCACACACAGAAGCAACAGAGGGGAACCTATCCCAGTGGATACCAAGGTATGTGTAGGCTTAAGAATACTAGCCACAGGTACCTTCCAAAGGCCAACTGGGGATGTCATGAGGATCTCACAGGCATTAGCATCCAGGGTACTCCACCAGTTCCTGGATGCCATGTCAGCACATGTCGGTGAGCACTTATATTTCCTCAACACCGTGAGGCATTGACCAGCAGTATGCGTCTCTTCCACCAAATAGCAGAATACCCTGAGGTAGTGGGTGCTATAGACTGCATGCACATACACATCAAAGCACCACCCGGTGAGCGGGGTAGAGTCTACATAAACTGCAACGGCTTCCCCTCCATCAACTGCCAGGTCATGTGCGATGCCCAGGGGATTATAATGAATGTGTGTGCTGGCAGCCCTGGAAGCTATCATGACTCCCACATCTGGCATATGCCGCAGCTGTACCAGAGATTTGCCAGTGGGGACATCCCATATGGCCACCTAGTGGGGGATGCTGGTTATGCACTGGAGCCGTGGCTGATGACACCCATCAGAAATGCACACACACCTGAACAAGAACTCCATAATGAGGCACACGCACAGACCAGAATCATAATAGAGCATGTGTTTAGGATGCTCAAGTCATGGTTCTGGTGCCTGGACATAATTGGTGGAGCCTTGTAGTACTAACCAGCTACATGTACTCAAATTGTCATTGTATGTGCCATGCTACACAATATGATCTTGCGGAAACAGCTGCAGCAGGAACAGCATGGGGCAGGGCCACACAGCCTCCCACCATTGCCAAGGCCTGCACAGGCACAGAGTGACTCAGATGAGGAACAATCTGTGCCTGCCCCAGTAGGCAGAAGGAGGCATGTCCAGTATGCCCAGGCCTTGGCAAAGAGGCAATGCATAGCACATATGCTGACATGGTAGGAACCCAGGGAATGACACCTCACTCTGACTCGCACATACTGTAAAATGGATGCCAAACATGACACTACCTGTGCTTAACCATGTATAGGGAGTGTACTATGTGCATCAAACATAGTCAGCCCTCTAGCACCATCCTCAATACTGGCAAACCACAAGGTAAGTCACTCTCACTATCAATTGCTGAATGTAGTAGTATGTTCTGCTACCTGTATCTATGGTATGGATGTGAGCATGTTAGGGAATCGGGTGACTGAATGGGATGCCAGCAGATAGCAGACACCTATATCAGCAGCATGAAATCCTTAACAAATACTGGTGTCAACATAGTAGGCAGTACTAGACAAGGTGACAAATCCAACTGCAGGACATGTGGTGGGCCAAATGTGGGTTCATAGGACATGCACATGCATTTCATTGAGGCTCACATACCCAACAACAGTCTCAGTCAGCAGGACAGGTGTAGACAAACACAAAGAAAGGCTGTGCCAAGGCCTCTGATTGATTGCTATGGAGAACAGCCCCCCTCCAGACCTACACAAACAGACTACAACAGGTCAGGCAGTGGGATATTAGCTCTGAAGGGTAAGAAGTCTGATACTGAAATGTAGGTCAATAAAACCTAAGAACTGTAGTACACTGACATGCCTCTAGTCTGCATAATAAGTCAGAATACAGAATGAAATGGAGTACCTGAAATATCAGTACAGTCATAGCAAATATTTACAGTTGTCAGGTTGCCTTCCCCCCAAGAATCCTCTGTAGAAATGTAATAACATATATGTGTAGGTATAATAGTGGAGCACAGATTACCTGAGCTGGCCAAAGTAGCAGGATAGATCGTAGCACATGTACAGTATGCAGGGCTCTGTGTGTTAGGTTGATGTGTGTTGTATATTGTGTGAAAGTGGTCAGCATGTTGGCATGGAGGGTTGTGTCCTGGTGGCCAGTGGCCAATACTGTTGATGACAGGGCCAAGTTCTCACAACCGCAGTGCCAAACACAATGCATCCCAGCAAGACGCATTCCAGCAGTAATCCATACTAATTGTTCGGATGTAATATCTGTTACCATCTGAAAGCTGGACATGGTATGAATGTGGGCCCAGACATACAAACAGTACACAGGTGAAATTACCCCAGACAGAGAGTGTATAAAATGTTACTGTCAGATGGACACACCTTTGGAATTGTACATACAGGTTAACAGCATAGGTTAGTTGGCTGTGTAGTATGGACTACTGATGTCATCTGGCCAAACACTGGCAGACCACAAAAGGCACAGGTATGAAGTACTGAGAAACTGCTGATGTCCCTGCACAAGCTAGCATAAGTGGAATGCCCCATGTACATTTGTGAGTCAGCTGCAATTAGCTTCCATAGCACACATGCACCCAGCTCACCCCACCATCAGCCACAGGTACCTCACAGGTCTTATCCCTGCTGTTGGGAATGAGTACAATATGATCCTCACCTCTGTATGGGAATAGCCACAGAATGCAGCATGCTGAAGAGGTGTCCCATGCAGGTGTGTCCCTAGCTGTAAGCAGCATCCTGTCAGCATCCACACCAATGGATCAATAAGAACAGAGACTATTGACATTAGCACCTTGCACACCTACCCTGTCACCCAGGGGAATATAGTGGCTTGCAGCCTGGGACTGTAGGAGTGAAACAATGCACCGGCCTGCTGCAGATGGCCTGCATCACTACAAAATGCCCTACAGTCCTCTGTCAAAGGCCCGTGTCTCACCAGTACTGCCAATGTATGTTATCTCAATGGACTCCCAAATAACGTAACACAGTCCACAGAACACAAATGCAAGACCATGTTGACAAATCCCAGTAGCATGTCCACCATGTCCTGCTTCATGAACTGTGGACCAACCACTAAATACTGCTGGAATGAAGTGAAGGATAGTTATCAGATAACAGTTACATAATGTTTGGAAGAGGATAGAATAACGGAGGGGGGGGGTAGAAGCATGGATGCCATGGTGTGTGTGAAGTCTGAAACTCAGATGTGTCCACACACCATCCCTGCCTGCAAACACAGGAATGGGTGGCTACAAAACTGCCCGTAAACCACAATGTGAAGGGGTAATGACCAGAAATATGAGCCCTGCCTCTGGGTAACCTAAGGGAATCTGTAGAGCTGTGAGGTATGGCCACAGCAGGATATGGCCATACTGTCACATCGATTGATGTATAAGCATGGTATCCTCAGCCATCACAGTACCAAAGTGCTTAACCGTTTACACAAACCCATCAGCAAGTGTCTGCAGCTCCCCCTCCACAATGGCATGATTGTGCAAGAATATGTAGGCTGCAGACCACAATACTGGACACAGTATCATTAATCTTGTGTTCCCCAGGAAATTACTGCAAGCAAATATGTATACCTGTCAGTACTTGATGACATATAACATCACAGTGTAAAACAGTACATATATGTTCATCGTGCATACAGCTGCAGTCATAACAGATGGGTTCTCCTGCCGTCAGGCGGGTCCTCGGTCGGCCGAATTCCAAAGTCTAGGTCCGGCATCGGTTGTCATCGCTTCTTCCCTGACGTCAGTGTGACAGGGGTATAAAGGAACCAGCCAACGCCATTTTCTTCAGCCTTTCTTGCCGCACGCTGCCCGAAGCAGAAGCAGTTCGCAAGTGCCGGTCGGCCAGCTCCTGAGATTACGAAAATTTAGAAACCAAAGTCTTCTTAAAAGCTAAGTACCCCGTTGGGGAAACTTTTCTTGCTTCAGACCGATGTCAAAGTTAATAATTGTATTTCTTGTGGGAAGCAAATACCGCATAAGGATTTCCATTCCCTCTGCATACCTTGTTTAGGCCCAGACCACGACGTCTCGGTCTGTCGCTTTTGTGCTACATTCAACAAACACACTATTAAGCGTCGGGCAGAGTTTGCCCAGCATTATTTTGGGAAAGCATTTAACTATACTATGTCATCGGATACTCCAACTCCGGTTTTGTCTAAAAAACTCAGACAAGGACCGACACATGAGGTCCGCGGCCTCTATCGACACCACGCCAAAGCCTACTACATGTGGTCCGGTTCTCAGCGAGGTGCCTAAGCAGCCCCTGACTACCAACGACCTGTCTTTGACGGTGTCTCCTGTGCCCAAGGTCGCAGGCTCCTCGGCCCACACCACGACTACAGATACCGAAGTCACTCTTGGCGTTGAAACTCAGAATGTGGACAGGTCCACCTCCACTCAGGGTGTCTTCAGACCTTCCTCTTCTTTCTCCATCAAGGCTTTCACAAAATCTAAAGCAACCATGCACTCTGAGACCAGCTACACAGGGCCCATCTCCAGGCCCAATGCCTAAGAAACAGATGCTTAAAATGGCTGAGGATTTAATTACTCTTATCAGAGGTTCTCAGCCCCCTCTGGACCAAAGGCCTAGAGTGGAGAAAGATTCCCCCTCCTCTGATCAGGGCTCCATTATTTCAGAGCACTCTGATGATCAGGAACATTCTTACTCCCCTTTTGAAGACTCCGATACGGAGGAGTCCATCCCTTCTGTATCCCCCCCTGAGGATTACTCATTTGGGGAAACTTTGCATACCTTAAGGGAACACTTCCACTGGGAAGGCCAGGATTATTCAGATTCCAAGAAAAGGCTCAGGGAATTTCTCTTGCTTCCTCAGCACAGGCCTCTGGCTATACCTCCTGTCTTGGACATCCTAGATGATGTTTACTCAGAGGCCTGCCTTAACACGGACTCTCTACCTCCAGCTCCATTTAAGCCTGACAGGTACTACAGGGTCCCTGACTCACACCAATTTCTATACAAAAGCCATGCTGCTGACCCAGAGACCATCTCACAGGGCCCCAAGGGAGTTAAGGCCTCCATTGCTAAAAATCCATTGCCTTCCAAAAGAAATTCCAGATCCTTAGAAAGGTGGGGAAAAAAGGTATATACCTCGGCTACCTTATCCATGAGGGCCTTAAACTGTCAGTTTCATATGCTAAAATACCAACAGTTTTGTTATCACAATTGAAAAGTAAAATGTCACAACCTGAACAACCAGACTTGAAGGAGTTGCAGGATTTGATGCATAGTGCAGAACAAGTGGGTAAGCATACCTTACGATGTGGTTTTGATGCTCTAGAGGCCTCATGTAGAGCTGCTGTTACAGAATCAGTCATACGTAGGCATGCCTGGCTCAAGGAACAAGCCTTGCCTGATCATGTCAAAGCTAAATTACTAGACGCCCCTCTTCAAAAGGATGTACTATTTGGTGCTAATGCTGAGGAGGTATTAAGGAAAATGGAGGAAAAGGCTAAATCAATGCAAACTGTGAAAGAATTTCTACAGGTTCAACCCCATTTTAGTAGAAATTGGCCTTCCAAAAACTGGTCCTTTCCTGCCACAGACAGACCCCAAAGAGGCAGATACAGGCGCCCGAGGGGCAGAGGACAATTCAAAGGATTGTATAGAGGCAGACAATGGCAAGCTCCTACACAGAGGTGGTGAGGACAACTCGCAATCTTTCAGAAAGCAAACCCAATGACTTTCCCCTTTGCATGCCAACCAGGTCTCAAATGGCAGCCCCCTTAGGAGGGAAGCTGGCATTATTTTCAAAAAATTGGCATATAGTCACAAAGGACAAATGGATCCTGGACATTATAAACAGAGGCTACAAATTCCATTTTCATACCCTTCCAAAAATGAGAGGCATGCCAAACCTGCCACACAATCAAAGGGCAGAGGCACAAAGGCAAATTACAGATCTCATAAACATGAAAGCTATTCAAGAGGTACCTACGCATGAACAAGGTCAAGGTTTTTATTCCAGGCTATTTCTGGTGCCAAGGAAGGAAAAGATTGGAGACCTATTTTGGATCTATCCATCCTAAACACATTTCTACTGCACCAAAATTCAAGATGCTCACTCTACAGCAACTTCTTCCCGTGCTGGGCAAGGAGTCTTGGCTGGTAACATTGGACCTCAAGGAGGCATACCTGCATGTCCCAATCAGACAAAATTGCAGAAGGTACCTCAGATTTCTTGCAGGTTCAACCCATTATCAATTCTCTGCATTGCCCTTTGGCTTATCTACTGCGCACAGAGTATTCACGAAATGCCTGGCATCAGTAATTGCCTACTGCAGACTTCAAGAGATACAAATATATCCCTATTTGGACGACTGCCTGATCCAAGCGGACAGCAAGCACATTCTTCAGAAACATCTGGCTTATGTAATAATGTTATTGAACTCTCTGGGATACACAGTCGACAAAAAGAAATCAAGGCTAATACCCTCTCGGAAGATAATTTTCCTGGGTGCCAATTTGGACACAAACACCCAGATGGCCTACCTCATGCCAGAGAAGCAGGGGCAACTAATTCAATACTTCAAAACACTAGCAAATTGCACCAGGCTGACTGCAAGGAAAATCCTGCAGGCTCTGGGATTCATGGCATCTTGCATCTTACTAATCCCATGTGCAAAGCTGCATATGAGGAAACTACAATTGTACCTGAAAAACATATGGTCTCAACACAGCCACAGTTTGGAAACAATAATACCACTAATTCCATGTCTGCAAAAGGAATTTCTGTGGTGGGCTCAAGCATGTCAAACAAACACAGGTCTTCCATTCAGCAAGCCTCAAGCAAATCAAGTCATCACAACAGATGCCTGGGGGGCGCACATGACAGATCGGTGCATTCAGGGCAAATGGTCCCAAAAAGAAAAGCACCTTCACATCAATCAAAAAGAAATGCTAGCAGTAATAAATGCTATTATAGCTTTCAAGGACCTTCTACAACCAGGTCAACTATTGATAAGAACGGACAACACCACAGTTATGTGGTACATAAACAAGCAGGGAGGAACACATTCCTACCCCCTATGCAGACTGGCCATGTAACTTTGGAACATGGCCATGGACTTACAAATGGAACTACAAGCACAGTACTTGCCAGGCAAGGAAAACACGCTGGCAGACAACCTAAGCAGGAATATGACAGATCCACACGAATAGAAGTTGCATCCAAAAGTTTTTACAGAAATAATCCAAGAATGGGGAAGGCCAGACATAGATCTCTTTGCCTCCCAAAAAAGTCATCAATTGACAAAATTCTGCTCAAGGATCTTCCATCCAAAGGCCTGGAGAGTGGACGCTCTCTCTTTCAGTTGGACATCAATGACAGTGTATGCCTTCCCACCTCTTCCTCTGCTGCCCAAAGTTCTATTGAAGACCAGAGCAGACAGACCAAAGATGATCCTCATTGCTCCGGACTGGCCAAGGCAACACTGGTACCCACTCCTGAGGAGCCTGATGCATTCCCCACCATGGACCCTGCCTCTAATGCCGCATCTTCTGACTAAGCACAGCTTCAAAACTCTTCACAGTCAGCTAAAAACACTCAATCTAGCTGCATGGAAGATTCCTTAGCATCACAGCAGGCCCTACTCTCCAAGGAGGTGCAGGATGTCATTTTGGAGGCCAGAAGGCCATCAACTAGAAAAGCTTACTCCGCAAAATGGAAACGTTTTTGTGTCTGGAATGAGAAAAAGGGCCAGGACCCTGGACAACTGAATTTACCTCAAATACTACAATATTTGGCTGAACTGCTTAACAGTGGACTTTCTTTCTCCTCCATCAAAATCCATGCCTCAGCCATTTCTGCAGAATACAACACTGATCCACCTTTATTCTCTCACCCTCTCTTAAGACAGTTCCTCAGAGGGGCTAAGAATTTAAGACCTCCAAGGAAACAACCAATACCTGCTTGGGATCTTAATTTCATTCTGGAAAAGCTGACCTTGCCTCCTTTTGAGCCAGCTGCCTCATCAGATTTACAATATTTGTCCTGGAAAACTGCTTTCCTTCTGGCTATCACCTCAGCTCGTAGATTTTCAGAATTACAGGCTCTCATGGCTGTCCAGCCTTTTATCATCTTCCATCAGGACAGAGTTTCCTTATGAACCAACCCGTCCTTTATGCCTAAAGTGGTATCCAGGGTAGCTTTAAACCAGGCCATACATTTACCTACTTTTTATCCTAATCCTCAAAACAAAGGGGAGAGATTACTACATTCCTTGGATATCCAGAGACAACTGTGTTATTATTTGGACAGAACAAAGCATTTCAGAAAATCAGAACAGCTCTTTGTGGCCTATGCGGTAGGAGCTCAAGGAAAGCCAATTTCCAAACAGACAATCTCAAAATGGATAGCCCACTGCATACGCTTTTGCTATTCCTTTCATGGCAAAACTGTACCTACAGGCATTAGAACTCATTCCACCAGGGCCACAGCCACCTCTGCAGCCTTCCTCAGAGGAGTTCCTACCAAGGATATTTTGAAGCAGCCACTTGGAGTTCTGTGCATACCTTCTCCAAGCACTACAACCTACCATTATACTCCAAATCTAGAGCAGGCTTTGCCACTGCAGTCTTGCAGGGCATTTTGGCTCCTCCTAGTTCCACCTAGTGCCTACCACCCCTTTCTTAGCTTTGGGATTCTACCCATCTGTTATGACTGCAGCTGTATGCACGATGAACATAGTACAGTTTTGTACCTACCATAAATGTAGATGTTCGAGTGCTAATACAGCTGCAGTCCAGGTTTCCCTCCTTCCCCTCTTGGGACAGGCCTATAGGCTAGCACATCCTCATACAACCTGATTGGGGTATTCATTTATGATGTATTTGCTTGCAACTACTGTATTTTGATTATATTGCACTGCATTATTACACAAATTTATGTATTGCCTTCCTTCCTTCTGGGGGCACCTGACATCTGGGGCAAGAAAAACTGAAGAAAATGGTGTCGGCTGGTTCCTTTATACCCTTGTTGCACTGACGTCAGGGAAGAAGCGACGACAACCGACGCCAGACCTAGACTTTGGAATTCGGCCGACCGAGGACCCGCCTGACGGCAGGAGAACCCATCTGTTATGACTGCAGCTGTATTAGCACTCGAACATCTACATTTATGGTAGGTACAAAACTGTACTATCTGAATATCTCTGCTAACACCAAAACCATGTAGTAGAAGCAGCACAGACACAATTACAGTATCCACCTTTGCCCATTGTGACTCCATATTGTCAACTGATCTACATATATCCTGCAAAAACAGGTTGCTAGCTGTAGGTGTAGAACACAAAAGCCTGTACTGGAATACAACCTACCTGAAGTGGATTCACACATTCAGTACAGAAGGTCATACTGGGCATGCTGCCACAAAGGTCATACTAGGCATACTCCCACAAAGGTCATACTAGGCATACTCCCACAAAGGTCATACTTGGCATACTCCCACACTTAGAAAAATGAAGCCCATGTTTGACAACAAACTACTGAAAGGTCATACTGGGCATTCTCCCACACTTAAAGAAATGAAGCCCATGTCTGGCAACAACAGTGGACTATTCATATCTGACAGTCGCAGATGTTTGTGCACACACTCCACACTGCACACCAGTTATGCTTTGCACACACATTGGATAGGAATACACATATATATCCAAGGACAACACACTATAATAGGCCAAACTTACACATACATAGATGTGTGGAAGAGAGTGACAGACAGTGACAAAGAGCTTCCCATCATGAGGCCTGTCCCACCCAGCACACATCCAGTTGGCTAAAACCACATGATATGCAAATGTGAATCACTGTAGACGTTTGCTTCTGGTATCCCTCAGCACTATAGTGTCTGTGGTGCTTGTGATAACTGTGTAACATGACTGTACAAGTCATTATTCATCTAGCAGTTGTATACACATTCCTGTTGAATGTAAACCTGTGTGTGACTGAGTGTTGTGTGTGTGCTTCCAGATGAATGGTTTATGGCCCATTCACACATACTGCACTCCCCATTGCCCTACTTTGGCAAGCCTGCTGATGTCATTCACCTTGAAATACACCTTTGAGAAAGGAGTAGCCCTGTAAGCTCCATGGCGCATGCTATAACTGCATAATGCTGTAGTGTGATGTACTACTTAGGTAGGAGTTCTAATCCCAGACATGGCAACTGTGAAACTCTGTGTGTGTTAGTCTGTGTAGGGATCAATGTTTTTGAGGCCATTCACAGTCACTACACTTTCCATTGTCCTACTTTGGTAAGCTTACTGATGTAATTCACCTTGAAATACACCTTTGGGGAAGGAGTAGTCCTGTAAGCTCTTAAGCATGCTATAACTGCATAATGCTGTAGTGTGATGTACTAGTTAGGTAGGAATTCTAATCCCAGACATGGCAACTGTGAAACTCTGTGTGTGTCTGTGTAGGGATCAATGCTTTTCAGGCCATTCACAGTCACTACACTTTCCATTGCCCTACTTTGTGGAAGGAGTAGCCCTATAAGCTCTGTGGCATGTGCAATAAATGTAGTACACTGTAGTAATACATACCTAGGTAGGGGGTTTGAATCTCAGCACTGTCAAGAGTGTGTGTGTTTGTCATCAATATCCTGTGTGGAGGTAGCTGTGATTGTGTAATTACAGGACTCATTGTGGGGTGGGTTTTGCAAATTTCTTATATGGAGGACCTATTATATGTCACAATGTCTACCTTACAAGGACAACAGATGTAAAGCAGCAGAGAGGCTGGTGTAAACAATCCATACCCCTACATGTGGCATTATGGATTGGGGAACAGTATAGGCAACCCTTGTATTACCCACAGAACACTCTCCACCCATGTCTCATACACAAGCACACTTGGGTAGGCGACAACCACTATGTTGGTAGTTCCCTGCATATTGCCCACAGATAGTAACCATGGTGTGATTGCAGTGGACTACAGAGGACATGGCACCCTGTTCCATCCCTACAATAAGCAAATAATTGCTTACAGTGGTCCTTTGCTATGTTCCACACTGGACACCTGCAACAACTGTAGAGTCATCAAATGTAACCCACAAAGGACATACCATGCCTTCTACACATGCCCTGAATGGACAGATGTCACTAACACCAGTGAATACCTGTATCATGCTGTCAATGTAGGTGCAGGATTAACCTGAGTTCCATTGGCAGTTTTCACCACATGAGGTCAGGAATGTCATATCAAATAATCTGCCCACACAACATGCCCCAGACACCCCAGGTACACTTCCACATGTCACAGAACATACCACATCCCAGACACCGTCCATGTTATGGAATATAGAACACATACATGGCAATCATTGCACAGTACTGGCCTTATGCCAAGGTGTACCCTTTGCCTTGCCTTGTACAGCCTTCTGGCACAGTCTACCACTACACACCTGTGAAGCAATGAACCCATGCATGTCAGTACTGGCAAACCTGTGTTTGTGTGTGGAGATTAATGATTTGGAAGCTATTCACACTCACACCTCCCATTGCCCTACAGAAGCATGCCTTCTGATGTCAGTCACCTTGACATACCCTTTGTCCATATATCATCCTGATGACCTCTGTGGTGCATGTGATACCTTCATAATACTGTAATGTAGCAAACTAGTTGGGAATTCTAATCCTGACCCTGCCAACTGTGATAATGTGTGCGAGTCTCTGAGAGAGTGTGGCTGTGTTGTCTTTGACACCTATGTTTCTGGACAGGCACATGTACTACGCCTACCTTATCCCTTCTTTATCACAGTTGCTGATGTCACTCACCTTCAAATGTACCTTTGGACAGCTCTCCAACATGTAAGCTCTGTGGTGCATGCAATAACTGCATAAAAATGTAATAGCAATACATAGTCAGGGGTTTGAAACCCCGTACTGGTAAGTGTGTGAGACAAACATGCTTAGCTCTTACTCCCCTACCCACTTCCTTTCTTACTTTGTCTCTGTTTGTCTCTTTCACTCCCTCTCTGGTGGATGTGGAAAAGTACACCTGCTTTGCTTAGGCAGCAGCTTCTGTTTTGTAAATGATGCTCATGATCAGCTGATGGCCTGTGCATGAATTGCAGTCCCCCACTAGCTGATTGCATGTGAAACAGCTGTGGTAACATTCCCATAGCCAACTGCATGGAAACACACTCCTATAACTAAGAACATCATGTGGGTGTTGGCCCTTATCATTCACTGTGAGCAGGACTTCATGTCAGTGTTTAGCAAACAGCATCACAGAGGGTAGTGGGATATTCCTCTTACAACATACACTGTGGAGACAGGCCAACAAACAGGAGGGGGATGTTTTAGACATGAGTACCGAATGTAAGTCTTGCTCTTTTACATTTGAAGTACTGTTGGTTTAACAGGGTTTGTGTGGATATGGCTGGTTTACATGATTTAATACCTGTATTATGTGTTTGAGGAAACTCTCACCTGTAGGGCTATCTGCAGACTGGCCAGTGTTTGGAGTCTTACATGTTTTACTTACAGATGACCTCTCTTTAGAAATGCAGTAGCATAGTGTGAGGATTGCAGTCAGTACATGGTGACAGCCATGAGAGTTACTGACTTCATATTCCCTCAGAAGACATATGTCACAACAAACCCTGTTACACCAGTAAATGTCTGAGTTTATCACAGCAACATGTCAATATTGGCCCTGTGTTTGTGCCTCCAGCCACAGCTCCGTCAACTTTTGTACATATGTCATTCAGTAAGAGGTGCATATGTTCAGTACACCATTATTTGACATCATACCTGATAAGCCAGTGAGATATCAGACTGCTAGACATGTTATTTATAGTAGGGCTTATATTTGGGGACAAAACCTGGACATTCTGTTGTAGTGTGTACAGTAGTGAGGTTTGTGTACTTATGGTGATTGTCAACAGAGTGTGTACTGTGAATATGTACCTTGGCTTGTGTACAGACTGTGGTAGATGTCATTGTCCTTGGCCCTGTTAAGATTTTGCATGCTGCTCCAGTATATGGTACCCTATCCGGTGTACATGTTTGTAGGGGCAAACCCACATGTCCCATACCACAGTCAGGCATCAGAATACACTGTGTATTGGCCTAGTATATGTAGGGTTAGTGAGTGTCACATATGAGGATGGTGTTGATCAGACAGTCCATATACTGTAATATTAAGCACGCTTACCATATGTGGCTGTGTTCAGATTGGTTGTGGGTATGCACTTTCACACAGATGTCTGTTTCTCCATGCTGTTACATGCCTGTAGAGCCTGCTATATTTGCAGGTACATGTGTATTCCCCCATAACAAATGTAGGCCAGTGTTGTGGCAGTCTGCCTGTAGTTTGTACAGTGCTTTGTGACATGCTTAGCAGCTCAGTGTACTTATCCAGTGTGATGCTATGTCCAAATATTTGTCAGATGTACTGCTGCTGGGCCACCATAACTGTTGTGTATTTCTGACATAGCAGTGGGATGCTGTACAGATGTATGTCACTAACTAGTGGGTAGTATTTGGGATTGTGACCTCTCCTCCTCCAGTTATGTGTCAGGACAGACAGGAGTGTGTGAATGCATAAACTGTGTGAGCATATCTATTCCAGTATTTGTGATATCCCCATTTACATGGCTGGTAACATCCACTTTGTCAGGCTTGGTCCACATGTCTTGCACTAAGGGGTTCTGTGTATACCTCTGGACTGACCAGTGTGTGTCAGACTGTCAACATTTATTAGTCATATCTCTTCTGTATTCCACAGGACCATTACTGTGATATCTGTGGTACTGTACTATGATGATCTAAGGATGTCTGTCAGTAACCAATGGCATACATGTCAGTAGCAGATGTGACTTCCTACACACAACATTTCTGTTAAGACCACCGTTGTTACAGTAGCAAGAGTCTACATTTATACCTGCAATAGTTACATGACATCTCCTTGCACTAAGAGGTTGTGATTATTGGTGCTGAGGTATGACTCCACTACATGTTTTGGACATATGTTAAACATGTGTGTAAAAAATATATATATATATATATATATATATATATATATATATATATATAGATAGATAGGTATATACATATACAGAGAGAGATACATATATGGATATCTATATATATATATATATATATATATATATATATATATATAGACATATGTATATATATATGCATACACATATATTTATAGATATCTACATATATATATATATATATATATATATATATATATATATATATATATATATATATATGTATACACATATTTATAAATATCTATATGTATGTATATATATACACATATATATGATATACATACATATAGATATCTACATATATATATATACATACATATATATATATATATATATATATATAATATATATGCATATATATATATATATATATGTGTGTGTGTGTATATATGTATATATATATATATATATATATATATATATATATATATATATATATATATATATATATATATGTGCATGCACACATATATGTGTATATATATATATATATATATATATATATATATATATATATATATATATATATATATATATATATATATATATATATCCTTGTGTGTAAACATGACTGTTGGATATACCTTCCCAGATGTATCACACCGTATTTATCTGATATGTGTATATGTAGATTTAACAACATACGTGATTCAACAGTAATATCACTGACAAGTGCTACGCTATTGTAGAAGTCATAGCAGTTGCTCAATACTATTCAGTATGTGTACTGACAGATATATTAGAAAAATAGCAACTGTATTCACAGCTGTGATGGCTCAGTTGTTAACTGCCATGACTGTAATGTACAGGGTCCTGGGTTCAAGTCCTGCAAGGGCTGTTTATTTTGTTGTTGGGCAGAACAAGGGCCGTTGGCTACAGAGTGGTTAAGGCAGTTTTGAGCAGCTTTAAGTGGGTTTGCATGACAATAAGCACTGATAACGTACTATTAAATGTACAGGCACTTACACCATGTAGGCTTCGAATACCAGTGCTCAAATCTGAAACCTGCTAAGCATGGCTCAGCCCTGGTAACCAGTGCTCACATTTTGGTCAGATAAAATAGGGTAATGACATCTTTAATAAGTGTATTTAATGCCATGTACATAACATGCATCTATGTGCTGTCATTACAGTAGCAAGGGGTGAGTGTCTACTGTCTGGGATACCTGAGTATATATGGCTTGTACAACACACTTTTCCATTTGAATATGTTACATGCATGGGTAGTATCCCAGGTTATATGCAGTCACACTGGCATGTAGTGTATCATTATGTTAGTACTATTGACAGTGCATTCCCAAGTAAGATTAGATTGCAGATTGTAGTATTGGAACCAAACACCCCTGCATACAAAGATGGACTCTGAGTCCTCACTGTCGTGTTCCTTGTGTGCAAGCTGTCTCACATTAAATATTTCCTACTGGATATTGATCTGACATGTGGAAATTAACTGTAGACTACTGTGTGTATAGCACATGTCATTGAGGGCTGCTGTCATGTAGTAGTGGCATACCTATCAGGGTCAGACATCTCTCTGTCAGCATATTCATCCTAATGCAAAGCCAGTTGGCTAGCTGATGTCTGTCTATCCTCTGTACAGATGTGCAGATGTTGGGTATACATCTTTGCTACTTACAGGCAATCTATGCTTGACTGACACTGACATGTCTGCCCAGCTGTGTTATGAATGCCACAGCTAGGAATCCACATCCTGTATGCACCACATGCCATGGATACCTCAACTACACTACCACAGTCAACAGAACATGCTTGGGTACAGGTCTCCAAGACAGACACTGACTATGTTATTATTACATGTTGCATACATGTCAACTGGAGCACCTCACTGGCCCTCTGCAAGAGGTAACCAGATGATTGGTAGTTGCATGTAACTCTCACCCTGAGGATCACCCCTGTGGTATCTGTTGATAGATGGCCTACAGGCACATGGCAGGTGGCATGATACCACTGTACACACATCCCCTACACTTCCCATCTCACCATGGACAATAGTTTGGTACACACCTATGAACACCTGCACCGGCGGACCTCAGTACTGACAAATGTGTATGTGTGCATTACTGAGAATAACAGTGTCTGTGTGTTGATAGACCTGTAGTTGAGAATACTCTGCGGCCCTTCACATCCACCGCACCCCCCATTGCCATAGTTAGATGTGGCTGCTGCTGCACTGGACATTACATATACCTTATTACACTCTTCTCCCTAAGGGCTACCTGGGGCTTGCAGTATCAGCACAACACTGTTGTACAAATGGATTGATAGGCATGGGTTACCCTCTGAGTTCTAGCAAGTGTGTATATGTGTTTATATTTGTAGGATAAAGCATTCTGAGACCACATTCTCCTAATACAATATACCTTGCCACACAGTGTTGAGGATAGTGATGTTACTGATTGTAGGATAGCCATGACAATGCGTCACCCTACTATCCCTGTGGCATGTGCTTTAGATGCATATCCCTGTAGTAGCACTCTTGGGCTAGACAATGGGTTGTATTGCAGTCCTGGTCAATGTGTGATGGTGGGTATGTCAGAGTGTTATCATGGGTTTCAGTGCATACAATATCCATTGTGGGGTATGGGTGCTGGGTATACTGTCTTTACACCATGGCACCCCCAGTACATGTCCCATGTTCCATTGTATGGGGACCACTGTCACCATCAACCATACAGGTAAGTGATAACACTATCCAGGCCAGTTATGCATGTGCAACTTATCTGTAACAAAATGGACACACTGACAAGGTAGTTAGCACTGATAAGCCCAGGTCTCTTAAATATGTGTATGACTGTTATGTGTTTGTCAATGTGTATATGACAGTATGTCACACTATGTATTCTCCATAAACAACCAGTACATCCCCATTACCATACTGTACAGGCCTGGGGATGTTCTTCATGTAACGTGTAACCTGGAACATACCTCATCCTAAAAGCTGTCTGGTGTGTGCAATTAAGGTCACACACATAAGTAGCACTACATTCCTAGGTAGGGGTTCTAGTCCCACTGTTGCCAAGTAAGTGTGTGTGTGTGTGTGTGTGTGTGTGTGTGTGTGTGTGTGTGAGAGAGAGAATCTACTTCTGTTTGCAGAATATACATGTCATAGGAGGTCATCTGTCCGAGAACTGCCTGGCATATGCTAACATTGCACAGGTATCATCCTGTGGAAATACATTCCATCACAACTAGTGGTAGATGTGTAAATGCCCTCTTCCCCACTGTATAGGTGTACAGCAATACTGGAGTTGGTATATATAGCTGTTGTACAAATGGATTGATAGGCATGGGATACCCTCTGAGTTCTGGCAAGTGTGTGTATGTGTGCATGTGTGTATATTTGTAGGATACAGCATTCTGAGGCCACATTCTCTTAATACAATACACCTTGCCACACAGTGTTAGGGATAGTGATGTTACTGACCTTAGGAGAGCCATGACAATGCAGGCACATGCAGTAACTGTTATACAGACCTGTGACATGTGTGCACCTGTACTCAGGATATGGCACAGCCAAGGTGTCACAGTGCCATACCCCCTTGTAGGATACAACAGCAGACTATCATCCTGCTGACACATGGACACCTACAACACAAACAGAATACATTATGGAGACCACAATCACTCAGTGTTAATAACAGGTATAATGCATCATGGTTGGACACCTACACTTCCTGACATGTAAGCATTAAACGTTACTGCTGACAGCATGTTACACAGCATTGCATTGGTATACTGTAGTACAGTCACCCTGTGCATCAGAACCATATTAGCCTGTCCCTACATCGATGTTATGGATGACAGAGATGTAGCACAGGTATCATCATATGCACAGGCTGTGTTGTTGGTTTGCCAGAGACCCAGGCTGAGCCATACATTTGACACCAGGTGTGTGAGTGAGGGAGGGGTCTAATTATTAATTTGGCTGTGGTGTTTGTAGGTATGGGGTTGCCTAGCTGTGCTGGTATTGTGTGTGTGTGTGTGTGTGTGTGTGTGTGTGTGTGTGTGTGTGTGTGTGTGTATGCATATATGCAGTTCTGCCATTTGGCTGCCCTATACAGGGGTTTGTTGGACAGCTGCAGACCGTACCTGGCAGGGTGTGCAGTTCACCATCTCCAGCCATGGACATGTGAACTGTGCCTGCCAGGGGTTCCAGGAGCACCACCAGGTACAAGCCATGATATGGTATTCTCCCCTTATGATGACATGTGTCCGCTGGATCTGGCCAGGGCCATGTGCACGTGGCCTGCTGTGGTGTGGTGTGGACAGCACCCCCCCCTGCAGTGCTGGGGCTGGTACTGCCACTATGGCAGCAGCTCTGTGTTCTGGCATGTCCTTGTCAACCTCCAGCTGTTGGTGTTGCTGGCCTACATCCACGTGGCTGTCACACCACTCCCACCATATGCTCGAGCATGGACATTCCATGGTCCAGGATTTCCACCATCTCACCAAACCATCTATCCATGACCTCTGAAAAATAACAGAGTTTACCTGCAAGATCACAGATGTTAGTAACAGCTGAAGGAGTACCCCTCTGCAGCCACAGAGCCTGTCTGGTGTACAGTTCCATGTGTGCCTGCACCTCCATGACAGCCTAAAACATGTGTCTGGTGGTACCAGATGTGGCACTTCTACCAGGGGCACAATGACCAGCAGCCCTCCAACAAGCACCCCTGCACATCTGCCTATGTGGTATCCCACTGGGCATCTGGCTATGGCTGCTGCATCCAGACACATATGCCATAGATACCACACTGTCCTGTCCCATGCCACCAACTGTCAACTTTCCCTAAACTATGGCCATTGGTGATGGGGTATGTATAGGCATTGTGACTGTGTGTGGGGATGGGGTGGATAAGATTGGGATGTCAAACGATGGTGCAGCTTCAGCCCCTGACAACCCCGCCTGTGCCTCAACACACCTATCATCATTTTCAGTGGATGTATGGACACCAACGTCAGATTGCCTGCAGGAGGGACCCTGACCCACCTCGCCACCTGTGAGGGGGAAAACACACACACACACACCCTGACATTCCACCATACTACTTACCTGTCCGTGATTTTACAGAATGTCCCTAGTTTTGTCTCTTAATTTCCCCATCCTGCATCAGTCTTGAATAATTACAGTCAATAATACCAATCGTTAACATATCATTCTTCTAATTGCTCAGAAAAGGGATCACAAAACATGACCTGTTACTCCATTAACTCTTTTACTTGATTGGAGTCATGTTTTCAAAGACTCCCTGATGTCATCCAGTGTTCACCCTGGCTTTGTCCAGACGTCTTGAACATGGCCCCCATATGTTATGGGCTATTACAGTCACTCAATAATGTCCTGCACAGAAGTGTCATACTTTACTATTGTTCAGTAGATGCAAGATCTGTTGCTCTATACACTTTTTATGTGAACTACAGTAATATGTGGAAACACACTCTGTTGTTGTCCAGTAATTCCCCAATGCATCTTTACTGCTGCATACATGGGTATTCTTTCACCTTTCTGCTGATTGCAATTAAAACAGTATCCCTGGTGTCTAGTTTTCCCTCCCAATGCATCTTTCATACTGCAGACTTTATTATACTAGCAGCTGTCCTGAGATTACTTGTCAGTAATGTATTCCTGGTGTCTAATGTGTCTGTCCATGTCCATGTACTGTACAATTTCTAAGGGAAGTTGAGAGGTATGAACAGCCCCACACTCACACATGTGCATGTATGGACACATACACACACATACACATCAACCCCGCCTCCACACCACCAGATTGCACTTGCAGACAACTTACCCCCCTCACAGACACACACACACACACACACACACACACACTTACAGATGAGGTTGCACAAAGATATTACACACAGGCCTCTCATTACCCATCTGTCAACATGCATGACATATGGCGCTCAACAGCATGCAGTGCAGCTATAGTTAATCCCTGCTAGCAACAGTATACATCTCTGTGATACATGAGTTGTGTTAGGTGATGCCCCTTCCCCTGGAGCACACTGCACCCGTGTACACAGTATTGCTCTGCACCTGTTCAGCACCTTGGCATTTACTGTGCACCATACTTCACAGGTGTACACACCATTGCTGAATGTGTATATGTGTGTCAGTTATGTTTGCTCTGCTGCTCACAGCCCCTATGTGTTTGTCCGATACATACCTGGGATGATATGTGGACAGATGTCATTTATGAATGCCTGATGTCTGATTTACAGATCAAATCAGCAGCGGTGCATGGATGGCCAATAAAATACAATTACACTGACAACCTTCAAACCTTACCATGGCTATGGGGAGTGTACACACGCTTATTGATATGGTGCCCTCTTCCCTGATATGCCATGGGGCCACATTACTGCATATGTTAACATTACACAAACCTGATATGTGACATATGACCTTTGTAATCAAATGCAGTATCAAACAAATGTGTTAGTTGTGCAGATGCTGATTGAGATGCATATAATTTGCGGGTGCATATGTGTGCACACCCTTATGATGGTTTGTTGCACCTACTGTTATGTGTACTACAGCAGTCAGTTTTCCTGGAAGGGGTATACTAGCATGGGCCATCTGCATTTGCCAGTATTTGCTCACTCTGTCCTACAAATGTCCCCCAACTCTGCATAACTACAAAGTCAACTCATGTGCACAGCCCTTGGAGGTCACACAGTGCCGTCACTGTTGCTGTTGAGGCAGGGTTATGTTTGCCACAATTCATGACCTTGACTGTGTGCACTGCTTCAGTGCACTGTTGTGTTTCAGAATGACCCCCCTCCCCACCCACAGCCTTTTTGCCTACACGTGTGTCATTTTGCAATGTCCCAAACTCTGAACACAATGTGTACCAGCCTAGTCCCTGCTAATGAGTGGCAAACATACAGGTGTACACTGGCACGGGCAAGGTACAGATGGGGATAGTGGACCTGAGGTGGGGTGAGGTGTTGGTTGTGCAGCACATGTATCTTAATTGATACTGTCTGTAGGTTTCCAACATGGTCTTGGTACACCAGTACACATTGCAACACATGCCTTTCGGGGACTTTTGCTGTTATGCATACACTGCCTGTAGAGAGGCATGGCTGATGTTTCCTGTGGTACAACTGTCCCATCTGAGTACCCTAACCCATGGGCCACACTTATGCAGATTCCAGGCAATTGCTGACACAGGTACTTCACAGCCAGTACTTGCTAGACATTCCTGCAACTCACTCAGTGTTGTGGCATGTTACTAGCCAGCCTGCATGACCAGTTTGAAATGTGTTGTCATCTGTCTTGGATGGCCATCTGTTTATTTTCTACATTAATCCTGTCCCGTACATCCTCGCCACATATATGATTGTCTACACTGTTTGAGAATGGTATGTGCAATGGTGAGGTAAGGCTACATGTCCGACTCCTGGGTGCAACCTGTATGGTATGGGATCCATTCCATGGATTGTAAGATGTGTGCAAGCCGCAGCTGCCACTGTTGCAGGTAAGTGGGCACATTTGATGGCCAAACGTCTTGGACAGCAGACCATTTTTTAGTGCGACATTGAGGAGCTTTACTTACTGGAAGGTCCAAACTCATGAAGAATGCATGCTGTCAGTACCTCAAAAGCTGCTTCCACAATATGTTATCTGGAGTGTATGCACACATATGCTTCCAGTGTTTGTGAAGGTATGTATTCCCCATATTTGCTGTCCTAACATAGGATTCTATATTACACATTCATTGCTCATGTTAAAACCACATTGCAGGTTGTAAGGGTTGTGGAATGCAGTATTGTGATATGACGTAATGTAGATCTGTAACAGTTGGCATTGTAATAGTGGTTTATACACTGTTGTAGTACTGAAGGCCATTTGTCCCACCATTATGTTCATCTCTGTGCACACATATTGCAGTGACAGGTTGTTAATTATATTGCAGGACTCTTACATACCCTTCAGATACACCACCATGGTGACCACTGTGATGCAATGCAATTAACAGCAACAATACGTGAACATGTACAGCATGCATTATGCGTAGGTGTTAGATTTCTGCATGGAATATACCATGGCCATAACATAACATGACTGGCATATTGGCAAACCTGAACAAACACCATACTCACCAGCTACAGGCTGCTGCCCCAGAGGTAAACCAGAGGGACCTACATAATTGTGTGTGAGATGTGATGTCAGTAGCCACACCTGTGGCATTCGTACATGGTGGGTACAGCATTACAGTATATCAACAGTACAAACCCACAATACTACAGATTATGCATATCTGTTTATTACTACAACACAGCAACAGACTATATAGATTTCATCTCACATATGCATGATTAAACTCTAGAGATGCAGATGGATATGCAACGGTGGTCTATTGATGTTCCCTGTGGCCTTACCTGCCACTCCTCAGCCATTGTGCAGGTAGCACCCACCTCCACTATACTCTCCGCCGGGTCTTGTATTTGCAGGCGGGTGCCGTGAGGCTGGCGAGGAGCTCCTAAACATGTGTCAGGAAAGGCTGGATGGTATGACCCCCCTGTTGCAAGCTGGTCCGCCCTAACCGCAGCAGCACGCCGATGGGCATGGCAGAGTAGATCAGTGCATTGATATCGGACCTGTTCCTAACTGCAGTTATGCAGGCTGACACCGTTTACCCTGTGGACAAAATCATTCCACAGCATGGTCCTTTCCTGCAGATCATGGGCTGTACGCCCGAACAGGGTTTGGTAGTGCTTGCACCAGGTATTATTTGATGACATCATTCTCCTCTGCTGTGTACATAGGAAGTCTCTCCCTGGACATTTTGCCTGAAAGACATAAAGAGGAAAACGGGTCTGAGGACCTCATACTGCAAGGATGTCATAGTTGTTAATACACATCTCTGTCTCCCCCCCACCATATCTGCAACAACAATCTGATCACACAACTCAATGGGTATGTCTACAGAAGACCTACCATTGGGACATATATCGTATTGTACAACAATTTGTGCCATGTGGTTGTAGTCATGTTCTATGTTGAAACACTATCATTGGTGGCCTTTTATGAACAATGTCACCTGCATGCAATTGTAAGGTCCACTGTGGTTCCATATATGCATGTGTTCTGTTTGCTATGTGACTGCTGCACATCTGTTGTTTTGTGTTGATGGGGATAGCTATGCATGCAGTTAGACATAATCCCAGAATGTGTGGACTATTACTACCCACATATGTTCTATAACAGTGACACAGTAGCATGTTTGGGAAAACAGTTGCCAGCAGAACCACCTCTCCCACCTCATCTCGCCATGTTACCAGACCACATCACATCTGGGACCCACCCTGGGACCTCATCATCTACTGGTTCTGCACTACCTTCAGGTGGAACCACCTCAGGGGGGATGGTGTTCACCCCTCCCGGGAGCAGACACAGACAGAATTCTGTCACTCGAAGTCAGGTCCAGGGTCTGGTGCATAGGGAGCTCCACAGAGACATGCTACAGCACCTTGAGGCCCTCAGTACACAATCACAGGGTCCGCATGCTGATCCTGCTCAACCCCAAGCCCAGGCACCTTTAGGGCCGTGAAGATGATGTTGTGACTGCCCATGGGTGGGGGACCTTGGTCCCATTGTTTCCATATGGGGGCTCATGGGCTTCCACATTCCAGACAACACTCCCCATTCAAGGTGTTTACCCACCACATGTGTCATATACCATCCCTGTATGCTGTCTTGTCTGTCTTCCAACCTAACCTACCTCCCCAAATATACCTACTATCCTTCCCCAAAATGCCAATCCCACCTTCACAAATAAGGGCAATGTGTTCCCAACATGGAATTCACACCTGACATAACTGTCCATTTTGCACTCACTCACTGCTGTATACATATATATATGTATGTGTGTATTGATGTGTGATGTTTTCTCACACATGTCATGCAGCACTGTCATTCAACAGTAGGGGACATGTATTTATATAGATATGTTTGTGTGTGTTTATATTTATGTAGACATACATGTATATATGCATAGGTTTACCATCAAATGGTCAACAGTAACATGCTCGACAGCCACCTCCTCGACCATGGTAGGAGCGACTCTCAGAATGTCGACGTTCATTTGTACATCCATTTAAAAGGATGTACACGGGCAGGGAGTTTCAGCATGTATGTCAATGGGAGAGTTCCACCTTAAGGTCGACAGAATTTGTCGACGTTGCTGCATCGATCATACAACCTACTTCATTTTCATGAGTCAACGTTATTTGTTGCGGAAATCACCATTCGTGGACGTTATTTTCATCCTTGTGATAGTAAACCATATATATATATATATATATATATATATATATATATATATATATATGTGTGTGTGTGTGTAGATATATATTATGAGTTGTGTGTGTGTGTATATATATATATATATATATATATATATATATATATATAGATACATGTGTGTGTGTGTCTGTATACCTGTAGATATATATATTCAAACATCAGGTCTACACACTCTCACTCTCTCCTTCCTGCACAGCTGCACTGTTCTGCCTTGCTACAACACAGACAGGTGTCACATGTGGACACAGCGTTACATTAGGGGAGTATATCTAGGGACAGATTGCAGGTAATCCTATTACACACCTATGGCATTTGTGCATGCTACATTACATTTTCACATGACTGTCCTGCAAGTAGTGGGCTCTGAAAATCATGTGTCCATCATAACAGCATTACTTCCACCACCAGCTATTGGCAACACTAATTTATATGTCTTGCGGTACACAACACACACTGATGGCTTACATCTTGTCATTCAGTGCTGATCTGCACAGTTGACAGGTCTGGTGTACAGTTCCATGTGGCCCACTAACCACAGTGACAGACACTATTGTCCATAGCAGTTGTTTAGCAGGACATCATTACAACACCTGATGGTACATATAAATCATTCCACATCATCTATCCCATTATTATAGACCAAGTACTACATTCAATTACATGCATATATGCTTCACATATCTGTTGTGGGATTGTTGTATCTTCTCAATACAGTTTGCTGTGTCCCCTTGGTTAACTTAGGA